>NC_092872.1:157417289-157717289 GCF_028372415.1 Notamacropus eugenii
TGTACATTAAGTTCCTTCAGACTTACACCTTTAGCTTTCTATCTCCTAGCCCCTTTCACAGCGTAAGCACAGGTATAGTGCTTAGAGAGAACACTGAAGTGAAGAAACGCTGGATTCAACTCTGGTTTCTGACAGACTAGTCTCTTTATCTTTCATGGCCTCAGTATCTCTGACTATAAGTTACAGAGCAGTAGCTGAGCTGTTTCAGGGGAGGGAATTCCTTGTGCTAAGAAATCACAGACACAATTGAAAAGATATTCTTTTGTAGCCAAGGCCTCCTTCAATTAAGATAGTTTAGGCAACAAAAAAGTTTAATCAAGAGTCACTAACTTAGTACTTACAATACACTTGCTTCTGTGATAGATATTGTACTGTCTTAGTGGTCAAAGTTATTGACTTATTTCTACTAATACTTCTTTTAAAAGCTACTGTTTTGATATATGGGTATTTAAATATATATATGCATATATATTTATACGTGTACATAGGTATCTGCATATATATTACCTACACACTTGTAGACATATATCATGCTTTAGTTGTTGAATCATGCCTGACTCTTTGTGACTTGATTGACCAAAGCTGTCCATGGGGTTATCTTGACAAAGATACTAGATTTATCATTTACTTCTTCTGTGGACTAAGCCAAATAGAGGTTACGTGACTTGCCAAGGGTAACACAGCCAGTATCTGAGGCCAGATTTGAACTTAGGTCTTGTGACTCCATGCCTTCTTAACTACCAGCCTCCACATGCATGCACACATACACACATACACCCCTATACATCTGCACACATCTACACACATAGAATACACAAATGGTTGGTTGTTGCCCATCTTTGAAGAGGACCAAAATGATATCACCATAATAAAGTGAAATTTCAGTGTGTCTGACTGTGGCTGATCAGACCAATATGAGCTCAGAATGCTTTACCACAGGTTGGGCATTTTTTTGTGTTTTGACTTCATAGAGGGATTCCCTGCCTGCCACAGTAAACAGACCAAGGTTAGGTAAGTAAACAATCCTTAGGGCACCTTTTTTAGTCCCCTTCCTCACACCAGGAGGTGAGTGATGCAATCTTTAAAAGACTGCTCAGACACTCAGGGGGCTGTCGAGTTCCACTGCTGCTTCCAGTGAGAAATGACCCTATGGCCTGGGCTGCCTGTATGCAGGGTTGTGACTACAGTTCCCAGTGTATCCACACCTGCTGCTTCATCACTTGCCTGTCATTACAGGACTTTGAGGTGTAGTAGTGAAATGGTATGAGTGATATCTTGACTTGTGTGTAAATTGGATTTAAGTGAGGCAGAGTTGCACAAATTCGTTAGCTGCACTCTCTCCTCCAGAGTCATCATAGTCCAGTGGCAGGACAGAGTCAAGATGGCTAGCAATAGGTCAGGATGTAATGGATGACCTTGGTGTCTTTGGTGTCTATCCAAGCTCTAAGCTCTCCACATCACCTGCTGCATCTGCCTTTATGGCTATTGGAACAAATTGTTCTCACCCACCCATTCCACCAGATGAAGTCTTCACATGCTTAGGTTAGACACCCTCCTACCTCACCAATGGGTTTGAGAACCCTTGGTTACCCTCAACCTGGTTTGGCCCATCTACTGAAATGGTTTACCAGGGTGGAGCCACTGTTTTTTTTTTTTTTTGCAGCTTCCTGGAGCTACAGGTGAGAGTTAGGTGGAAGAGGTGGACGCCAAAGGTTGGAAGAACCCCCAAAAGGGCATATAGTAACCAAAAAATCAACATACATTAGCACTGCAGGGGACAAAAACCTTCCCAAGCCTCACCTACACCCATGCCTTTCTTGGGGCCTTCCCATAAAAAATACTCAGAAAACTAGATTTACCTACCTAGGTCCTCTCTTTTCAACCCTAACTGTTCTCACCCCTTCCCCAATGCTCCTCCTGCCATAGGCTTCATGTGATGCAAACTCATGTGACTGACTTTCATGTGACTTAAGGAGGTCACATAGGCCTATTTAGAGATGGGAAAGAAATTCCCATTCCATTAAAATGCATTAATGCCATTAAAAATGCATTAACCCCTACAGATTAAATGTCTGTAATCTATCTACTTGAACTTCTGGGAGCCATGATGGCAGAGCAATCTGTAAGTGCAGGGGTAGCCCTGTGCTAGTTGACCTTGAAAAACCCAGAGAATATATCCCCAGGAAAAATCCTGAAATAGTGCGATCAGCTGAAGGGGAAGCAGTCTCTTAGCCTCAAAGTCCAGGAAAATTGCAAAATCTGCTGTGGCTGAAGAGGACCAATGCAGGACCAGAGTTGTCCCAGACAGCCCTACCTCAGAGAACCAGGAGGAGATCCTGAGCCCCAGGGGTGAGGAACCCTTAAGTGCCAACACCAAGACCCTAACTGTGCCGTAGCACAGCCAGAGAATTCAGGAAGATACTAGCGCAGATAGGGTTCAGCAACTGCTGAGCCTACCTGTGCTCTAGCTCAGGAGAGGAGACTTCCTTCAGCCAGATCAGCCCTCCCCCACACCTCACACAGCTAGCTCCAGGATAACTGCAGAGAAATTCAGAAAGACTTCACCTGGCATCTGCTTTGGCATACCAGCCAGCTCAGCACCAGGCAAGCTGCAGCATTCTAGCAGTTAGCTGAAAGAGTCAGAGGCCACACTATATACAATGCCTCAAGTTCTAAGCAGCAAGAACAGTGGGACTATACCCCCAAAGCAGAAATTCACTTTAAAAGCCAGGTAAATGGCAATTATCATGAGCAGGAAGCAAACCAGAAAAGACCATAGAATCTTACTAGAGGGACAAGGACTAAAATATGGATACCAAAGAGGTCAACATTGACCATTGGAAACCTCAGGAAGGAATATGAACTGGTATCAAGCCCAAGGAGCATTCTTGGAAGAGTTCAAGAAGTATTTTAAAAGCCAAATAAGAGAGGTAGAAGGAAAATTGGTCAATGATTTTAAAAATAGGCAAAAAGAAAACACAGAATTTAAAAGGAAAATTGGCAAATGGAAAAGGAAGCACAAAACCTAACTGGAAAATTGGACAAACGGAAAAGGAAGTACAAAACTTAACTGGAGAAAATTACTCTTTAAAAGGAACAAATGAGCAAATGGAAAAGGAGATGAAAAATTAACTGAAGAAAACAATCTATTAAAAATTAGAATTGGGCAAGTAGAAGCTAATGACTCTATGAAACATCAAGAATCAGTCAAACAGAATCTAAAGAATGAAAAAATAGAAGAAAACATAAAATATCTCACTGGAAAAATAACTGACCTTGAAAATAGTTCCAGGAGAGAAAATCTGAGAGTTATTGATCTGCCAGAAAGCCATGATGAAAAAAAGAGCCTGGACAATATCTTCCAAGAAATCATCAAGGAAAATTGCCCAGAGGTTCTATATCCTAAGGGCAAAATAGTCATTGAAAGAAACCTCTGATCACCTACTGAAAGAGATAGCAAACTGAAAACATCAACAAATATTGTTGCCAAATTCCAGAACTATCAACAGTAGGAGAAGATACTGCAAGGAGCAAGAAAGAAACAAGTAAAATATCGAGGAACTACAGTCAAGATCACACAGGACCTTGTAGCTTCCACATTAAAAGTTCAGAAGGATTGGAATATGATATTCCATAAGGCAAAGGAGCTGGGACTATAATCAAGGATCAATTACCAGCAGAACTGAGCATAATATTTCAGTCAAGGAGAAGGACATTCAATGAAATGAGGGATTTCCAGACTTTCCTGATGAAAAGACCAGAGCTCAATAGAAAATTTGATCTTCAAATATAAGTCTCAAGAGAGGCATAAAAAGGTAAAAAGAGGAAAAAACAACTTATTATTCAATATGGGCTGTCCACATCCCTATAAAGGAAGATGATACTTGGTAATTAGAATTGTATATTTATTATGATGTTTAAAGGTGATATACATAGATAGAGGGAGTAGGTATAAATTGAATGAAGTGATGATAAAAAATGTGATTTAAGGGTGCAAAGGGATTGTCATGTAGATATGAAAAGGAGGAGGCAGAAAAAGATAAATTACATCACAGGAAGAAGAACAAAGCATATTACAGTACAGGGAAAGAGGGGAGGAAGATGATCACTGTTTGAGATTCATTCTTACCTGATTTGGTTTAAGGAGGGAACAATAAACTCAATTAAGTATAGAAATTTAACTAGCCATATAAGCAGAAGAAGGGGAAAGGAGAAAGAAAAGAGAGGGGAGACTAAAAGGGAGGGAAGAAGTGGTAAAGGAAAAGGGAAATAAAAGGGAGGGGATCTTATAGAAGGGAGGGAAGACTGAGGGAAGTGGTGGTCAAAAATTAAAACTCTATTGTGGAGGGGAAGAGAGAACTAAAAGCATAAACAGGGGAAATAGAATAGAGGGAAAGACACAGATAGTAATCATAGCTGTGAATGGGACAAACTGTCCTGTAAAATGGAAGAGAATAGCAGAATAGATTAAAAACCATAATCCAACAATATACTGTTTACAAGAAACACATTTGAAACAGGGGGATACTCACAGGGTAAAGGTAAAAGTTTGGAGCAGAATATATTGTGCTTTATCTGATGTAAAAAAAGGCCAGGATAGCAATTCTAATCTCAGACAAAGAAAAGCAGAAATAAATCTAATCAAAAGAGATAAGGAAGGCAATCACATTCTGCTAAAAGGCACTATAGACAATGAAGCAGTATTAGTACTAAATATATATATGCACCAAGTGGTATAGTATCCACATTCTTAGATAAGAATTTAAGGGAGTTACAGGAAAAAATAGACAGCAAAACTATACTAGTGGGGGACCTCAACCTCCCCCTCTCTGAACCTGATAAATCTAACCTCAAAATAAACAAGAAAGAAGTAAAGGAGGTGAATAGAACTCTGGATAAGGTAGATATGAAAGATCTCTGGAGAAAACTGAATGGGGATAGAAAGGAATATACTTTTTTTCTCAACAGTACATGGCACATATGCAAATACTGACTGTGTACTAGAGCAAAAATACCTCACAATCCAGTGCAGAAAAGCAGAGATAGTCAATGCATCCTTCTCACATCATTATGTAATAAAAATTATATGTCATAAAAGGCCATGGAAAGACAGACCAAAAATTAGTTGGAAACTAAATAATCTAATCTTAAAGAATGAGTGGGTTAGACAACAAATTATAGAAACAATCAACAACTTCATTCAAGAGAATGACAATAGTATGACAACCTACTAAAACTTATGGAATACTGCAAAAGCAGTTCTTAGGGGAAATTCTATATTGTTAAAATCCTACATCAATAAAACAGAAAAAGAGGAGACCAATGAATTGGATATGCAGCTGAACAAGTTAGAAAAAGGACAAATTGAAGAACCCCAAGGAAATACCAAAATAGAAAATGAAAGGAGAGATTAATAAAATTGAAATTAAGAAAACTATTGAATTAACAAATGAAACTGAGTTGGTTTTATGAAAAAACCAATAAAAATGATTAACCTTTTGTCAATTTCATTAAAAAGAACAAAACCAAATTGGCAACATCACAAATGAAAAGGGTGAACTCACCTCCAAAGAGGAGGAAATTAAAACAATAATTAGAAATTACTTTGCCCAAATGTATGCCCATAAATTCAACAATCTAAATGAGATGGATGATTATTTTTAAAAATATAAATTGCCCAGATTAACAGAAGAGGAAGTTGAATAATTAAATGATCCAATCTCAGGAAAAAAAAATTGAAAAAGCCATCAATGAACTCCCTAGGAAAGAATTTCCAATGCCAGATGGATTTACAAGTGAAATCTATCAAGCATTTAAGGAACAGTTAATTTCAATACTTCATAGAGTATTTGGAAAAATTGGAGGAGTCTTACCAAATTCTTTTTATAATGTAAATATTGTTCTGATACCTAAACTAGGAAGAACCAAAACAGAGAAAGAAAATTATAGACCAATTTCTCCAATGAATATAGACGCAAAAATTTTAAATAAGATATTAGCAAAAAGAATATGTTAACTTATCACTAGAATAATACACTATGATCAGGTAGGATTTATACCAGGAATGCAGGGCTGGTTCAATATTAGGAAAACTATCAGCATTATTGATCATATCAACAACAAATCTGACAGAAATCATATGCAGAAAAAGCTTTTGACAAAACACAACACCCATTCCTATTGAAAACAGTGGAGAGCATAAGAATAAATGGAACCTTCCATAAAATAGTAAGTAGTAGATACCTAAAACCATCAGCAAGCATTACATGTAATGGGGATAAACTAAATGTATTTCCAATAAGATCAAAGGTGAAACAAGGATGTCCATTATCACCACTGTTATTCAATATGGTGCTGGAAATGTTAGATTTAGCAATAAGAGAAGAAAAAGAAATTTAAGGAATTAGAATAGACAAAGAAGAAACTAAGTTATAACTCTTTGCAGATGATATGATGACATACTGAGAGAATCCTAGAGAATCAAGTGAAAACTATTTGAAATAATAAAAAATTTTGGCAAAATTGCAGGTTACAAAATAAACTGTCACAAATCATCTGCATTTCTCTATATTAGTAAGAAAGCCCAACAGCAAGAGATGGAAAGAGAAATTAAATTTAAAGCTATGGTAGACACTATAAAATATCTGGGAGTCTACCTGCCAAAACAAATCCATGGACTATATGAACACAATCATAAAACACTTTTGACACAAATAAAGTGAGATCTAAGTAAGTGGAAAAACATCAGTTGCTCGTGGGTAGGCCGAGCTAATATAATAAAAATGACAATTGTACCTAAATTAATTTACTTATTTAGTGCCATACCCAATCAAACTATTAGATAGTTATTTTCTAGAGCTAGAAAAAATAATATCGAAATTCATCTGGAAGAATAAAATGTCCAGAATTTCAAAGGAGTTAATGAAAAGAAATGCTAGGGAAGGTGACCTAGTCCTACCAGATCTCAAATTGTATTATAAAGCAGCAATCATGAAAAACACTTGGTACTGGTTAATAAATAGAGGAGTAAATCCGTTGAACAGGCAAGGTACTCAAGACAGTAGTAGTCAATGAATATAGCAGTCTACTGTTTGATAAACCCAAAGACCCCAGCTTTTGGAATAAGAACTCACTGACAAAAACTGCTGGAAAAACTGGATATCAGTGTGACAGAAACTGGGTATAGACCAATGCCTGACACCATACACAAGAATAAAGTCCAGATGGATACATGATCAAGATATAAAGACTGAAACTATAAACAAATTAGAGGAACAAGAGATAGTGTATTTGTAGGATTTATGGAGAATGGAGAAATTTATGACCAAAAAAGAGATAGAGAACATTATGAAGTGTAAATTGGATAATTTTGATGTAATTTTGATTAATTTTTGATGTGAATTTGATAATTAAATTGAAAAGATTTTGCACAATCAAAACCAATGCAACCAAGATGAGAAGGAAAACAGAAAACTGGGAAAGAATTTTGCAACTAATGTCTGTGATAAAGGCCCTTTTTCTAATATATATAAAGAACTGAGCTAACTTTACAAGAGTACAAGTTATTCTCCAATTGATAAATGGTCAAAGGATATGAGCAGGTAGTTTTCAGAGGTAGCTATCTATAGTCATATGAAAAAAATCTCTATCCCAATGAGATTGCAAAAATGTGAAAGGGTCCCACATGTACAAAAATTATTTATAGCATCTCTTTTTGTTGTGGCCAAAAACAGGAAATAGAGATGTCCATCAATTGGAGAATGACTGAGAAAGTTGTGGTATATGAATATAATGGAATACTATTATACTATAAGAAATGATGAACAGGAAGACTTCAGAGAGGCCTGGAAGAACTGATGCTGAGTGAAAGGCATAAAATCAGGACAGCACTGTACACAGGAACAATCACAGCACGTGGGAAATTTTTCTGGTAGACTTAGCCCTTCACAGCAATGCAGGGACCTAAAACATCCCCAATGGACTCTTGAGGCAAAATGTCATCCACACTCAGAGAAAAAACTATGGAATTTGATCTCAGAATGAAGCAGAATATTTGTCTTGTGTTATGTTTGTTTTGTACTGGTTTTTCTCATGGTTTCTCCTATTCTTTTTTAATTCTTCTATGCAACATAACTAATGTGAAAATGTGTTTAGTAAGAATGTATGTGTAGAACCCATATAAGATTGCACACCATCTCAGGGTGGGAGGGGTGAGGGAGCAGAAGAAAATTTAAGACATATGGATGTAATTGTAGAAAACTGAAAACAAATAAATTATTAGTAACAATAAAAAAAGAATAAAAACTTCAAACATCAAAACACATTAAATAATAATTTAAAAATAATAATTTAATAATTATAAAGGGATAGAAATCTCTTACACTTCAAGAAAGTGAAGGGGAAGGGGATAAGAGGGAGGAATGATAAAAGGGAGGCAAGACTGGGGGAAGAGGTAATCAGAATGCATGTCATCTTGGGGTGGTGGGGGAGAGGAAAAATGGGGAGAAAATATGGAACTCAAAATCTTGTGGAAATGAATATTGAAAACTGAAAATAAATAAATAAAATTAAATCTCAAAATTGTTCGTATCATTCCTGGGTTTGTTTTGGCAGGTATACTCCCAGGTAAGTTTTGCTTTCTTCAATTATTTTAAATGGAGTATCTCTTACTATGTCTTCTTGCAAGATTTTGTTTGTGATACATAAGAATGTTGACAATTTAAATGGATTTATTTTATATCCTGGTATTTTGATAAAATTATTAATTATTTTAGTGAACTTTTTACTTGAGTCTTTGGGATTTTTCAAGTATATCATTATATCACATGCAAAACCAGATAGTTTTGTTACCTCATTTCTAATTCTGATTACTTCTATTTTTTTTCTTTTAGCTATTGTTATGTTTTCCAGTATAATATTGAATAATATTTGTGATGATAGGCATTCTTGTTTCACATCTGATCTTACTGGAAAGGCTTCTGCCTTATCACTGTTACATTTAATGTTTGCTGATGGTTTAGGTAAATTCTTGTTATAAATTTATGGAAAAAATCCAATTATACCTATACTTTCAAATTTTTTTAATAATAGAAATGATTATTGCACTTTATCATCACCTTTTTGACCTGCTATTGATATAATCATATGATTTTGTTGCTTTTATAATTGATATAATCAATTATGTTAATAGTCTTTCTTTTAAAAAATTTATTTATTTTTAATTTTCAACATTCATTTTCACAAGATTTTGAATTACAAATTTTCTTCCCATCTCTCCCCTCCCCCCAACTTGGAATGTCATGCACTCTGATTACTCCTTCTTTCAGTCTGCCCTCCTTTATATCATACCCACTTTTTATCCTCTTCCTCTTTACTTTCTTGAAGTGTAAGATAGACTTCCATACCCCATTTGCCTTTATTGAGAAGGCAAGCAATTCAATATAGGCTATACATGTATAATTATGCCAACACTTACATAATAGTCATGTTGTGAAAAACTACCTATATCTCCCTCCATTCTATTCCATCTCCCAATTATTATATTTTCTCCTTTGATTGTATCCCTTTTCTAAAGTGCTTGCTTCTGACTATTCTTCCCACAATCTGCTCCCCATTCTATCACCCCCCGCTCCATTCCCTTTCCGTCTACTTTACTGTAGGGTAAGGTACCCAACTGAGTGTGTATGTTATTCCCTCCATAAGCCAAATCCAATGACAGTAAGGTTCACTCATTCCTTCTCACTTTTTCTTGCCTCTTTTATGTGAGATAATTTACCCCATTCTATCTCTCCCTTTCTCTTTCCAAAACATTCCCCTCTCACCACTTAGTTATATTTTTAGATATCATCCCTTCGTGTTAAATTCACCCTGTGCCATCTACCTACCTACCTACCTACCTACCTACCTACCTATCTACCTACCTACCTACCTACCTACCTATCTGTCTGTCTATCTATCTGTCTGTCTGTCTATCTATCTATCTCTTTCCTCCAACTACCCTAATACTGAGAAAGGTTTCATGGGTTACAAATATCGTTCTTCTAATGGAGGAATGTAAGCAGTTCTACTTTAATAAGTCTCTTATGATTTCTCATTCCTGTTTGCCTTTTCATACTTCTCTTGATTCTTGTATTTGAAAGTTAAATTTTCTATTCAGTTCTGGTCTTTTCATCAAGAATGCTTGAAAGTCTTCTATTTCATTGAATTTCCATTTTTCCCTTGAAGGATTATATTCAGTTTCAGTGGGTAGGTGATTCTTGATTTTAATCTTAGTTCCTCTGACCTCCAGAATGTCATATTCCAAGTCCTCTGATCCCTTAGCATAGGACATGTTAAGTACCATGTTATCCTGATTGTATTCCTACAATACTCATTTTTTTTTCTTTCTGACTACTTGCAATATTTTGTCCTTGACATGAGAACTGTAGAATTTGACTAAAGTATTCTAGGAGTTTTCTTTTTAGGATCTCTTACCTTTTAGGATCTCTCCTTTAGGAATGTACCAGATTGGTACATCTTTTTAATTTTTATTTTATCCTCTGGTTCTAGGATATCAGGGAAGTTTTCCTGAATATTTACACACACACACACACACACACACACACACACACACATATATATATATATATATATACATATATATACACATATATACACACACATATATATACATACACACACACACACACACACACATATATATATATATATATATATATATATACACATATATACACACAATTTATTTTTCAGTTTTCAACATTCACTTCCAGAAGAAATTGAATTCAAAATTTTCTCCCCATCTCTCCCCACCCCCCACCCCAGGACAACATGCACTCCATCTACTCCTTCCTCCAGTCTGTTCTCCCTTCTATTACCACCCCTCCTTCTTTCATCCCCCTCCCTTCAATTTTCCTTTGGAGAAAAATAGATTTCTATGCTACAGTGCCTGTACATCTTGTTTCCAAGTTACACACAAAAACAATTTTTAACATTCATAAATAAAGCTTTGAGTTCCATATTCTCTCCCTTTTGCCTCCCCAACCACCCTCATTGAGAGAGCAAACAATTCAATAAAGGTCATATGTGTGTAGCTATGCAAAATACCTCCACAATAGTTATGTTGTGAAAAAGTAACAACATTTCCCTCTGCCCCATCCTTCCCTCCATTTATTCCATTCTCTCCCTTGACCTGTCCTCCCACAATAGTGTTTTCTTCTTTCACCCACATTTTCCCCAGTTTGCTGTCCCTTCTATTATCTTTCCTCTCCTATGCCCTTCCCCCTGCCTTCCTGTAGGGTAAAATAGATTTCCATATCCAACTGACTGTATGTTATTTCCTCCATAAGCCAAATCCCATGAGAGTAAGGTTCACTTATTCCTTTTCATTTCCCCCTTTTCCTCTCCACTGTAAAAGTTCTTTCTTGACTCTTTTATGTGAGATGATTTGAGACATTCTATCTCTTCCTTTCTCTTACTCTAGTTCATTCCACTCAAGAGTAATTTTTATTTTTTAGGTATTCTCCCTTCACGTTCAGCTCACCCTTTGTACTCTGTCTATGTACATATACATGTACATGCATATATGTACACACATGCACACATACACCCAAGCACACATACACATAATATACATATATGTACATATCCACATACATGTACCCATATGTATACACACATACATTCTCACACGTATATACATACATAGACATACATATGTATGTATACATATATATTCCCTCTAACTACCCTAATCCTGAAAAAGGTCTCATGAGTTACAAATATCATCTTTCCATGTAGGAATGTAAACAGTTCAACTTTAATACATCCCTTATGGCTTCTCTTTCCTGTTTAACCTTTCCATGGTTCTCTCGATTCTTGTATTTGAGATTCAAATTTTCTATTCAGCTCTGGTCTTTTCAACAGGAATACTTAGAAGTCCTCTTTTTCATTGAAATTCCATTTTTTTCCCTTAAGCATTAAACTCAGTTTTTCTGACTAGGTGATTCTTGGCTTTAATCCTGTCTCCTTTGACCTTCAGAATATCATATTCCAAGCCCTTCAATCACTTAGTGTAGAAGCTGATAAATCCTGTGTTATCCTGATTATATTTTCATAGTACTTGAATTGTTTCTTTTTGACTGCTTGTAGTATTTTCTCCTTGACCTGGGAACTCTGGAATTTGGCTACAACATTCCTGTAGTTTTCCTTTTGGAGTCTCTTTCAGGAGATGATCAGTGAATTCTTTCCATTTCTACTTTACCCTCTGGTTCTAAAATATCAGGGCAATTTTCCTTGATAATTTCTTGGAAGATGATGTCGAGGTTCTTTTTTTTTTCATCATGGTTTTCAGGTAGACCAATAATTTAAAAATTATCTCTCCTTGATCTATTTTCCAGGTCAGTTGTTTTTCCAACGAGGTTCTTCACATTGTCCTCTATTTTTTTCACTCTTTTGGCTTTGTTTAATAATTTCTTGATTTCTCATAACTGCTTTCATCTGCTCCATTCTAATTTTTGAAGGACTATTTTCTTCAGTGAGTTTTGGACCAGCTTTTACATATGGTCAATTCTGCTTTTTAAAGCATTTTTCTCCTCATTAGCTCTTTTGGCATTTGGGTTAATATATTTTCTTCAGAATTTTTTTGGGTCTCCTTCAGCAAGATTTTGACTTATTTTTCATGATTTTCTTGCAGTGCTCACATTTCTCTTCCCAATTTTCCTCCATCTCTCTTACTTAATTTTCAAAATTCTTTTAAAACTCTTCCATGGCCTGAGACCATTGCATTATTTTAGGAGGCTTTGAATGTAGAAGCCTTGACCTTGCTGTCTTCCTCCAAAAGACCTATTTTGATCTTCCTCTGATTGTTTGCTTTGCTCTTCCTTATCTGAAAGGATGAAGGAAAATACATTTTTACCAAGAGAGTAACCTTCTATAGTCTTATTTTGGGGCATTTTCCCAGATAATTACTTGACTTTTGGTTCCTATTTCAAGTGAAGGGTATAATACCCCAGACTTCAGAGGTTTTGTGAGGCTGTTCTCCAAGTTATCTTTAGAGACCTGTAAGTTTTCAGTTCCTCCAAGGTAGCATAGTCAAGAGAGCTCATTCTTATACCAACTATCAATCTCTTCCTACATTACAGCTTACTCCTCTCCTGGTCTGCACTCTACTCTATGAGTAATCAAAAGCACTCTTTTCTGCCCTGGAATTTAGAGTAGAATTCCCTCTCCACAGCCACCACTAACTGCATGCCAGCACTCCGCTTCACCCCAGAACTGTCACTCAAGATTGAGACTCAGATCAGCTGCTTGATTCCCTCACCATCAGTGGGCTGAGTGGTCATAAAGTGTCTACTCTTGGTCTGGGGCCTGATCATGCTTCCCTCTCACTGTGGTGAAAGATCTTTCTCACTGACCTTTGAAGCTATCTTTGCAGTTAGTGGGTTGAAAAACATGGAAACCACAGCAGCTGCCCATGATTCAGCACTGTGAAGCCTGTTCCAGTCTTATCTGTGCCAGCATGACCCACACTGTGCTTTGTTCTGAGTCCAGTGCAAATAGCCCCTTCCTGTCAGCCCTCTAGACTGTCTTGGGCTGAAAATCTGTTTCACTCTGTCATTTTGTGGCTTCTATTGCTCTAGAATTCATTTAGATTCATTTTTACAGGTATTTTGAGGGCTTTTGGAGGAGAAATTGGACAGGTCCGTGCTTCTACTCTGCCATATTGACTCTACCCTTGACAGTTTCTTGAAAGATGATGTCTAGGCTCTTTTTTGATCATGTCTTTCAGTTAGTTCAACAATTTTTAAATTTTCTCTCTTGTACCTATTTTTTAGTTCAGTGGTTTTTTTCCAATGAGATATTTCACATTGTCTTCTGTTTTTTCATTCTTTTGGTTCTGTTTTATAATTTCTTGATTTCTCATAAAGTCCTTAGCTTCCATTTGCTCCATTCTAATTCTGAAGAAATTATTTTCTGCAGTTAGCTTTTGGACCTCCTTTTCAATTTGGTCACTTCTGCTTTTTAAGGCATTCCTCTTCTCATTGGCATTTTGGACTTTTTTTGCCATTTGAGTTAGTCTATTTTTAAGGTGTTATTTTCTTCAGTATTTTTGAGGGGTCTCTTTTAGCAAGCTATTAAACTCAATTTCTATGATTTTCTTGCATCACTCTCATTTCTCTTCAATTTTTCCTCTACTTCTTTTACTTGATTTTCAAAAACCTTTTTGTGCTGTTCCATGACCTGCAGCCAATTCATATTCCTCTTGGAGGCTTTTGATGTAAGAGCTTTGACTCTGCTGTCCTCTGGTTGTGTACCCTGATCTTCCTTGTCACCAAAGTAAGATTCTATATTCTGAGTTCTTTTATGATATTTACTCATCTTCCAAGTTAAGCATGTGACTTTCTAACTTGTTGTCAAGAGAGAACTCTGCTTCCAATGGGCATGGGTATACTGTCCCAGGCCTCAGGGATTTTTATCAGCTGCTTGACTCCCCACCTTCTATGGGCCTAGAACTCCAAAAGAAGTCTTTTATGCTGTTGCAGACCACTGCTGCTACCACTCCCACCTCCCTGGAGTAGGCGGTAGACTCATCCAGAGGACTGCAGTCTTCTTTCACTCAGGTTCCACAGAGTTTTCGCATTGAACTTTTTTTGCTTTTGTGGGTTGAGAATTCAGGAAACTGACACAGTTGCTACCAGTTCAGTCCCTGGAGGCTTACTCTGGTGCATCTGTGCCAATACAGCCCACACTGGACCGTATTCTTCTTGCCTGGTGCAATAGACCCTTCCTGTCAGATTTCCAAGTTGTCTTAGGCTGGGAATTTGTTTAATCTTATCACTTTGTGGATTCTGTAGCTCTTGAATTTGTTTAGAGTCATTTTTAACAGGTAGTTGGATGGCTTTGGGGGAGAACTCATGGAAGTCCTTGCTTTTACTGTATCATTTTGGCTCTTCCCATATTAATAGCCTTTCTTCTTTTAAACCATCCTTTCATTTCTGGCATAATGATCAATTGGATATAATATATACTCTTTGTAATGTAATGTTGTAATCTTTTAGTTGGTATTGTATTTAGAATTTTTGCAACCATATTCATTAGTGAAATTGGTCTATAATTTCCTTCCTCTGTTTTTACCCTTCCTGGTTTAGGTATTGATATAATATTTGTTTCATAAAAGGAGTTTGATAGATCCTTTCTTTACCTCTTCCAAATAATTTAATATTGGAATTAATTGATCTTAAAATGTTTGATGGAATTCACATGCAAATACACCTTGTTTTGGTGCTTTTTTCTTAGGAAGTTCATTTATGGCCTGTTCAATTTCTTTTTTCTAAAATTGGTCTATTTGGACATTCTATTTCCCTTTCTTATAATTTAGGCAGTTTATATTTTTGTAAATATTCTTCTATTTCACTTAAATTGATAAAATTATTGGTATATAATAGGACAAAATAATTAATTATAATTGCTTTTATTTCATCTTCATTACTGGGATATTTACCCATTTGATTTTTAATACTAGAGATTTGATTTTATTCACTTGCTTTAAAAAATCACATTAACCAATGACAGCTATTTTATTGGTTTTGTTTTCATAAAACCAACTCTCACTTTATTAATTCAATGATTTTTTTTACACTCAGTTTTATTAATCTCACCTGTGTTAGGATTTCCAATTTAGTGTTTAATTTGGCATTTCTAGTTTGTTGTTTTTCTAGTCTTTTATATTGCATACCCAGTTCATTGATCTACTCTTTATTTGATTGATGTAAGCATTTAGAAATGCACATTTTCATGTTATTGCTGCTTTTGCTATCACCCATAGGTTTTGATATGTTGTCTCATCTCTTTAATGAACTTATTGACTATTTCTAAGATATGTTCTTTAGCCTATTTATTCCTTAAGATTAGGTTATTTAATTTCTAATTCATTTTTAATATATCTTTAGATGGTCTGTTATTAAATATAATTTTATTGTATCATGATCTGAAAAGGATGTTTTTAATATTTCTGCTTTTACCTATAAAATTTTATGCTGTAATATATGGTCCATTTTTATAAAGGTACCATGAACCCCTGAAAGAAGTGTTTTCCTTTCTATTTCCATTCAGTTCTCTCTAGAGAAGTAGATTACCTACAACCAGATAATGCAAAATTCTATTCACTTCCTTGACTCTTTATTATTTATATTTTAGTCATATTTCTTTTGTTCTAAGAGGGAAAGACTAATGTTCCCTCTGCTATTATTTCCATCTATAATTTCTTTAACTTTTGGATTTTATAGTATTTAGTGCATATAGATTTAGTATTGATATTGCATCATTGCCAATGGTATTTTTTTAAAATCAAAATATAGTTACCCTATTCATCTCTTTTACTTAAATTTATTTTAGCTTTAACTTTGTCTGAAATCCTAATTGTTACCCTCTTTTTTTTGCATCAGTTTCAGCATAATAAGTTCTCTTCCATTTCTCTATTTTACCTTCGTGTGTATCTCTTACTTTTAAATGTGACTCTTGTAAGCAATGTATTGTTGGATTCTGACTTTCAATTCATTATTCTGTTCATTTCTATTTGATGGCTGAGTTCATCCAATTCACTTTCAAAGTTGCAATTCCTTTTCTTATTTCCCTCCATCCTATTTTTCCTCCCTATTGTCCTTCTCAAACTGTCTTTTTACCCTAGACCTCTTCATACTTCTAACGTGCTTTTAACCACTACCTCCCCAATCCACACCCTTTTAAGGAATTCCTTTTTTATCCTCTCCCCTTACCTTTCTATTCCTTATTCTACCCAACCCTGTAAGAGTGCCTTCCTTATCCTCTCCCCAACCCTTCTAAAGCTGAATTTATATACCCTTCTAAAAGTCCCTTGTTTATCTGGTCCCCTTGTCCTCTTATTTCTTTATAAGTTTAGAAGAGTTTTATGCCCTTTTAGATACATATGTTGTTCTCTCCTTAACCCAGATCTAATGAGAGTATGGCTGCAACACTGCCAGTCCTCTACCCCAACCTGTTTTCTCTGTAATAACTCCTTCCTTTCACATTTCATTTGTATAAAATAATTGATCCTTTTTACCATTTCCTACACAATTTTGTTTTTAGAATCACCCTATCATACTCAGCTCAGACCCAACCTTTCTTTCAAACTACCCATTTAATGATGACTGTTGTAAGAATACTAACAATATTTTCACATATAAGAATTAAATAGATTGACCTTAATGTGTCCCTTTATTTTATTTTCCCTATATTTCCTCTAGTTCTTAGATATCAAATTTTCCATTAAGTTCTTGTCGTTTTCTCACAAATAACTGAAAATCTTTCAGTTTTTTAGATATCCATTTTTTCCATTCAGGATTATACTCAACTCTCCTGAGGAAGTTATTTTTGGTTACAACCTTACTTCTTTTGCTCTTCAAAATATAGTATTTCAAGTCCCACACTCTTTTAGTGTAGAAGCGGCTTTGTCTTGTGAAATCCTGATTGCAGTTCTTCAGTATTTTTTTTCTTGTTGCTTGCAATATTTTCTCCTTTAACCAGGAACTTTGAAATGTGGGTATTACATTCCTGTAAGTTTTCTTTCTGCCGTCTCTTTTAGGTGGTGAATGGTGGATTTTTTTTCCATTTCTACATTACTCTCCATTCTAGAACTTTAAGGCATTTTTTTTCTTAATAATTTCTTGTAATATTGTATCAAAATTCTTTTTTTATTATAACTTTCAGGTAGTCTAACAATTCTTATATTGTCTCTTTTTGATCTGTTCTCCAGATCAGTTGTTTTCTAATGAGATGTTTCAAATTTTCTTCTATTTTTTCATTTGTTTAAATTTTGTTTTATTATTTCTTGGTATCTTATAACATCATTCACTTTCACTTGGCCAATTCTAACCTATGGAATTTAAAAAAAATTTTCTTTTAAGGTTATTATATGCTTTGTTGTTTATTTTTAAGCTAATTTGTCTAGTTAAGAAAAGGAAACAATGTACTTTCAACACTATTCTAGTTTTACTCTCTGTTTCTCTCCCAATTCATTAATTTTTCCCTTTAAGAATAGATGCTATGAGATTCAATGTGTATATTCTAAGTAT
This sequence comes from Notamacropus eugenii, assembly GCF_028372415.1. NCBI lineage: Eukaryota > Metazoa > Chordata > Mammalia > Diprotodontia > Macropodidae > Notamacropus > Notamacropus eugenii. Next base: position 157,435,382 of record NC_092872.1, read on the forward strand.
TGATGCTAATTAATTATTTAATTTGTCATTTGTCAGAAAAATATAGTTTCCCTGCATAACTCTTTTAATCAAGTTTATTTTTGCTATCCACTTGATCATCATTGATGCATCCATGAAAAAAATGATCTGAAACATAATATATTTTTTTACAGACCCTTGTTTTAGCTTGTTATGAGTTGTCTGTTTCATGTGTATTCTCTGAAGACAGTATATTGCTGAATGCTGTTGACTTATCCATTCTTGCATTTACTTCTGTTTCATGGACGAGTTGGTCTCAATCATCTTCTCAGTTATGGCTATTAAATGTGTATTTCCTCCATCCTTTTCTCTTACTTTTTCTTCTGTTTGCTTTCAAGAAGAAGGTTATGGAGAAGGAGGGTCCTCTTCACCATTACTTCATACTTGTTGCAATAAACTTCTCTGTCATTGTCCCTCTTCTCTTCTTTTCATTCAGAATACAATCACATAATCTTATAATTTCTTTCTTTAATTTTAATACCTCCCCCTTTTTAAACAATTCTTGCAAGTTTAGTGTTTGTTTTGTTGATGTCTAATTGCCCCGTGAATCCATCCTCCCATTTAATCCCTGGATTTCCCTCTTTGTGAATTCTCTGGCTTCCCTATTGGCTGGAATGTATTTGTATATGTAGTGCTGTGTGATTTGTGTGTCTGTCTGTCTCTCTCTCTGTGTTTGTATGTGTGTGTATGTGTTTGTGTGTATGTATTTATCCTCCTTTGATCAGTTCAGATAAAGATAAGATTCAAATGATGTCTGCTTCACCTCCAACTTCTTTGTTTGTAAAGACTTCTCTATTTATACCACCTAATAAGTTCCATACTCCCCAATCATTCTTTCCTTTTGCCCTGATATTTTCTGTCTTTCCTTTTTCTTTCTCCTTTTAATATAATAAAACATAACAAAACAATCCGCAAGTCTTCTGCCTTATTTAACTTGATATATGACCTCTGATAGTCTTAGAACTCTGTAGTTACACTCATGCACTCCATTAGAATGCGAACACTTCATTCTTATAAATTACCTTCCAAATGTTAACTTATACTTAGCTTTTTATGTTACTTTTTGCTCCTGTGTTTGTATTTGAAAATTTCTACTAAGCTATTTTCTTTTCAACAGGAAATCTTGGAAATCTATTTCACTAAATTGTTCCTTGTTTTCTTTTAGAGGTATATTTGATTTTGCTGGGTAGGTTACTCTTGGTTATTAACAAATTTTTTGCAACATATTTTTATTTATTTCAATAAATATTTTCTAATAATTCTATTTTTTTAATTCTAATTTTTTAAAAAAATTATTTTAAGAAAAAGAGTTCCAAATTCTCTCCCTCATATCTGCTCTTCCCACCTCCTTGAAAAGGCAAGCAATTTGATATTGTTGTATATGTGAAGTCATGTAAAACATATTTCCATATTAACCATGTTACAAAAGAAACGATAGACAAAATAAGAACAACAAAAGAAAGAAAATTTTAAAAGTATCCTTTATTTTCACCAGTTCTCTCTGTAGAACTAGATAGCATTTTTCATCATAGGTTCTTTGAAATTGTCGTGAATCATTTCTTGATCAGATTAGATATGTCTTTCGCAGTTGATCATCATTGTAAACTTTCTGTGACCATATACAATGCTGTCCTAGTTCTGCTGACTTCATATCCCATGACTTTACAAAAGTTTTCCAGGTTTTTATGAAATAATATTGCTCATAATTTTTTACAGCACAATAGTATTCCACCATTACAGTCTCATACCACAACTTGTTCAGCTGTTCTCCAATTGATGGACATGCCTTCAACATCCAATTCCTTTTTTGGACAATATCCTTTGATCTTCACCACAGCCTTGTGTGATATTCAGATTTTTCAGATAAAATTTTGTGGCAGAGGAATAATTTCTTCAGAGCTAGTCAGGTATTAAGTATGGACCAATAAGTAAAATTGAAAACATTATATGAAACTATGGGATTGGGAGATGTCAGAAGTGGTAATACTAGATAGGAAACTTTTGTAGTAGTACAATAGTATAAGAATGAGTTCATGAGAATCCCAGACATGGTGGTAGAATTGAGAGTGAAAAAGAGTGAGCATAACTTTAGGAGCTACTAAAATGTAACTTCTACAGGATTTGTGAAGGAGACATCAAAAATTACTTCAAGGTTTTGACCTTGAGTAATTTCCTAGGTTAAAAATGTGACCAAGAAGAGAATTATCATAGAACAATGCCATGAAAACCCGCAGGTCAGAGAACATCCCAAAAGGAAGTTAAGTCATTTGACAATGGTTTAGCACAGCAGAATCTTTCACAAGCAGGTGATTAACTCAGTTTCACTCCAAAGAATTCTGTCTATCTAGTATCCCAATAATGCCTCTTAAGTGTGCCTTATCCAATGATATCTTCAACTAATCTTAGTCCTTTCAGATTTTGTATAATTGTAATCAGAGTAAAGCAGAGTACTAGAAAGGGTGATCAGTAAGCCTCACCGGGTTGTATAACTTCCTTGCCCTTGCTCTTCTTGCTTCTACTAACTCTATGATGGTGGGCAAATCATTTAACCTTGGTTTATCTCAGTTTCTTTATCTATAAAATCAAGATAACAATAGCACCTACCTCTGAGGATAAAATAAGGCCAGGTACATAGTAATCACTGTATAAATGCTAGCTATTATTATTTCTGCATAAGAATGTTTTCTTATTTACTGTAGCAAAGGCGTTGATCCAAGATGCTTATTTACAAAAGCCTATTCAATGTAAACTGAAATGAAGGGAGAGGGTACTTTCAAAATCACATTCTGTCTATATGTGTTGTTAGGCACAATGTTGAGAACTCAAATGGCAGTCCTGGCATGTTTGATAAATACCTGAAGCCAAATGGGCATATAACCCTGGGAACCACCATGGAAATAGGTCTTTGATAAGTATCTAGAATGGCATGTGATGGTATCTTCAATGATGAAATCCCTCTATTTTTATTAAGAGAACATCTTCCTCATCTGATAATCCATATTCAAGCTCACTTATAATGGATCCTATGCAATTATTTCATAGTCAACACAGTGTCAAGAAATGGCAATCATTCTGAAGACTGAGGGCATGTGTCAACCTGTGCCAAATAATCCCACTGTATAGACTGATAGTGATCCTTTCTGGAAGGAGAGAAGCAAAAATAGTTACAGCATTCTGCCCCCTTCAAAGTCTGATGGATGAAACACTATAAATAATGACACAGAACCATCTTATAAAGACCTTTATAGTATGACAGAAGGGTGTCAATTCAGAAGTAAACTCTTAAAAAAAGACTGTATATAGTTGAGTTACTTTGCAATAGATCTAACATTCTGCTGAATAAGTAGTTGCATCAGGGGCATCTATGAGGCTTTGAATCAGATTGCAAGCCAGGATCACAGTGACTTCCCTGAACACAAGACCAATTCATCAGTGTTATAGATGTTTCATTGAGTGGTGTATGGAAGAAATGTGTTTTACAACAGTCAGTGTAAATGGCCTTCTTATGATGACAAATGGAGTGAGGCAAATGCAGAACAAAGTTATCCCATTCAAACATTCAAAGTCCATATGGAATTGCACCGTGATTAGAGAATCAAGAACAGAATAGAGAAATTGTCCATTCATTTTGAGCAAAGTTGTATAGTGCTATTAGTGAAGACGTAGGTGGACTTATAATATAGGAAACAAACTATATCTATGTATAGTATGGAAAGGATCACAAGTCATGTTGGTACAGCTAAATGCAAAATGGAATTTTCATAGTATTTAAGAACAGAGGCTAAAGAATCATATAAATAGGTCATGTATTCAATTTTTTCATGAGTGTTGATGCATTTTGCCGATACATTCAAAGTTCAATTATCCTCATAGCTGTTGGGACAAAATTACAAGACTATTAGATTGGCATAAGAATATAGCTTCTGACCATATGACGGGGCTTAATTTTTGTTTTTGTTTTGGGGGGATAAGGTAGGGTTAAATCTCTTTCTGTTAAAAATTCTCTAGCCTACATGACAGTTGAACATATTTTTGGCCTCAGTAATACTGCTGTTTTACCAATTTAGATCAGCAACTAAAATATAGTCCCATATACATTAGGATACAAATGTATTCACTAATATTGCCTTTAATATAAAGGAATGAGTGAGGAAGAAGTGGAAAAGTATCTTCACTAATTTCTACGAAACCTGAATCCTTTGCATTTTATCTTTTCACTGTTATTATTTACATCCTCTCATTTTCATTTATTCAATTGTCAGCCTCTTTTGTTGTCATCTTGTTAGAAAGATCAATGAAAGACGTCACAGTCCTGACACAAAATAAGCTCCGATTTTCTCTTAAAGTTGAAAAGATGTTGGGTTATTATTATTGATGTTTGTGTTGTTGTTTTCATTCTTGTTCTTGAGACAGACATTTGTCTCCTTCTTGATTTCGGCCCCCTGCAGTTAAACTTTGTGGTTTGCTTTGTGTCTGAAAGAAAATTAATGGTAAAGAAAGGACAATATGACTTAAAACATATTGACGTTGTGGAATGATGAGCTGGGTAATGAGTTTTCTGTCCCCAGTGAAGCACCAGTATGGGTGAAGACGGGGCACTCAAAATAGTATTATTATAACAAAAATACCTATATGAACAGTGGATTCTCTTCCCTCCTTTTATTTAATGTTTTTGCTGCATTGTTTCATTTTTGCTTTATTCATTAGCTGTCTGAGACCTCAAAGGAATTCCAGTCAGAAAGGTGAGAATGAATGACCAGATGTTTTTGATACTGCTACTTGCAACACATGATTATGCTTTTGGGAGGTGGGAGGAAGGAAGAAGAACAAAGAAACGAAAACAGCTTTGCAATGTATAAAGCCATCACTGTCAGTGATTTCCTCCTCAATTCAATTCAGCTCAATTTGTCAAATAATTATTTGATACCTATCAGTTACAACATACTGTACTTGGTACTGAGAAGGACAAAGCTGAAATAACACAATCTTTGAGTTTGAGAAGCTATAAAGCAGGGAGAGAGGAATAGAAGGCAATAAGAAATGTATTCACTATCCACAAAAAAGGGCAGAGTATGATGAGGGCACACAACAGGTCCAAACAATTGTAGTATAGATATATTTTGAGAACATTTTGGTTCCAAGCTACTTCAGATGCTGAAACTCAGAAACAAGAAGGCATCCTTGAGAACAACCTGGTATCTATGATCTAATGACGTAATTATGTAAAAACCCAATAAGACTTCATTTTCCTTCAGAGAGCTATCAAGTATCAGGGAATAGAGAGCTGGCCTCAAATTAAGAAAGAAGTGGAACAAGTAGGAAAGAACAAGTCCTTCCTCTGGTCATAGGATCTAGTACAAGGCCTTTAACCTCTCAGACCCTGGGCAACTCTAATTTTAAGTTGCAGAGAAGGTGCTCATTTGCATTGGTAATGAACTTCTCCCTGATGAGCTCTTTATACCAGTGAAATACTACCCTATTAAAAATAGCAAAGAAACACTTCAATGGTATAAATAGTTCTATTATGGTGCTCAGACAGAAAAAAAAATACTACACAACAGCATTAGGTAGAAGGTGGCTCAGTGGATAGAGTATTGAATCTAGGGTCACTAAGACCTGTATTCAAATCCTGCCTCTAATTACTAGCTAGCTGTTATAGTAGGCAAGTTATTTAACCTCTGTGAGCCTCATCTTTCTCATCTGTGAAATGTGAATAGCACTTTGCTCCCAGGACTATTGTCAGAATTAAACTAAATAATATTTTTAAAAATACTTTGCAAATCTTAAAGTGCTACATAAATACTAGCTATTAGATCCATGTAAAAGTGATAATAGGAGCTTAGGAAAGTATATTGAGCTGAATTGAGCTGGGGAAAAGGTTGAGTGAAAGGTTGAATACTAGAAAATGATGGCAAATCTTTTTTTTACAAGGATCAAATACTAAACTTTCCACTAGAAGGAGCAGTAGCTGCAAGTAGGGAAGGAAACACTCATTAACCCAAATGCAAATGTAGTATATTACTGGTAACAATTGGTTTGGACACAAATCATGTTTCACTAGTAGGAAAATACATTTATATCTTCACTGCACCATTTGGATAGTTGTTTTTACTCACTGGATATGATTAAATTGAGGCATTCATCCTTGCTCTCCTTTCCCTTGTTTCTTAAGGTACATGAGAAGCAGTAGAAGAAACTCTTTCTAGTCCTCAATTCGTTAGGCAGTATCTTCATTTTTACTATGTTACCAATTCCTCTACTTTTAAAAGGTTAAAACTTTCAAATAAGTTAAATGAATAGAAGTCATAGAGATAGTCTGTGGTGTTGAATTCCATTAGAGAGCCCTGTCACGCTAAGAATCAGTCTTGTACTTTTTATTTAATTAATAAATTTTGTTTTTATATCTTTATATCTTAATAAATCACTCCTTACTCTAACCCAGAGATCTATGCATGGCATAAGCATGTGTATACATATGTACACACATGTGCATATAAATACAATGCACACACACATACATGAAAGGGAAAAAAAAGTTCAGTAAATTAGTCAACACATCAAAAATATCCAATAGTTTTTTCTTCCAATATTTCACATCCATTGTTTCCCACCTCTATATTAAATTGCTTGAGATGCATTTTTTTTCTGCAAATAAATAAGCATTTCCATAACATAATATAAGAAAAAAGATGATTTCACATGAAACTACAAATTTATTATGTACATATTGCTATTCCTTTTAAATATATAATAAAGTTATCATGTAAATTTTTTCTTCTCTCCCCTGACTTTAGAGATACCAATCATCAGATACAAATAGGTGTATGTGTGCGTCTATACATGCATACATACATACATACATACATACATACATACATATGTATACGTATGTATGTAAAATTATTTCATATATATATACTTCTATTTATCAGTTCTTCCTCTGGATGCAGACAGTATGTCTTTTTCACATGTTCTTTATAGTTAATTTGGGTGTTTATAATAGTCAAAATGATTTATTCACTCAAAGTCATTCTTAAAACAATATTGTTGTTAAAGTATACAATGTTCTTTTGCTTTTTTCTCATTATCCTCTTCATTCATTCTTTCTTTTTTAAAAAATAAAATTTATTTTTTCCAATTATCATGTAAAGATAGTTTTCAAGATTTATTTTTTAAATAAGATTTTGAGTTCCATATTTTTCTCCCTCCTTGCTTCCCTTCTCCCTTCCCCAAGCAAGCAATTTGATATAGGTATACCTGTGGAATGGTGTTAAACATATTCCTCATTAGTTATGTTGTGAAAGAAGAAACAGAAGAAAAAATGCAAAAAATAGTGAAAAAGTATGCTTCAGTCTGCATTCAGACTCCACAGTTCTTTCTCTGTATGTAGATAGCATTTTCCATCATGAGTCTTTAGTAACTGTCTTCAACCACTGCAGTGCTGAGAAGAGCTAAGTTGATCATCACACAATCTTCCTATTAATGTGTACAATCTTCTCCAGATTCTGCTCATTTCACTCAGCATCAGTACATGTAAGTCTCTGAAGTTTTTTTTTTTTTGAAATCCACCTACCCATCATTGCATAAAGTGCATAATATCCAATGATATTCATATACGACAACTTCCTTAGTCATTCCTCAGTTGATGGACATTCTCTTAATTTTAAATTTTTTGCCACCACAAAAAGAGATCCTATAAACATTTTTTATAACTTCACTATTTCTTGCAAGTGTTTCTAAGTTTTTCTCAGAAAATTGAGCTCATCATTTTTTTATATTACAGTAGATTCCATTACAATCATATACTACAGTTTGTTCAACCATTCTCTCATTGATGGACATCCCTGAAATTTCTAGTTCTTTACCACCACAAGAGAGCTTATATTAACATTTTTATTGTTTATTTATTTATTTTTAATTTTCAACATTCATTTCCACAAAACTTCGAGTTCCCAATTTTCTACCCATCTCTCCCCTCCCCCCACCCCAAAACGCTGCAGATTCTGATTAGCCCTTTCTTCAATCTGCCCTCCCTTTTATCACACTGCTCCCTTGCCTTTTCCCCATCTTCTCTCTTTTATTGTAGGGCAAGATAGATTTCTACATCCCATTACCTGTATTCCTTATTTCCCAGTTGTATGCAAAAACAATTCTCAACATTTGTTCTTAAAACTTTGAGTTCCAACTTCTCTCCCTTCCTCCCTCCTCACCCATCCCCACTGAGAAGGCAAGCAATTCCATATAGGCTGTATATGTGTGGTTTTGCAAAAGACTTCCATAATAGTCATGTTGTGTAAGACTGACTATATTTCCCTCCATTATATCCTGCCCCCCATTTATTCTATTCTCTCTTTTGACTTTGTTCCTTGCCAAAAGTGTTTGCTTCTAATTGCTCCCTCTTTCCATTTGCCCTCCTTTCTACCATCCTCCCACCCCACTTATCCCATTCTCCCCTACTTTCTTGAAGTGTAACATTGATTTTCATACCAAATTGAGTGAGCATGTAATTCCCTCTTTAAGTCAAATGTGATGAGAGTAAACTTTATTTTTCCCTCTCACCTCCTTCCTTTTCTCCTTCCTTGAAAAAGCTTTTTCTTGTCTCTTTTTTGAAAGATAATTTGCTCCATTCCATTTCACCCTTTCTCTTCCCAATATATTCCTCTCTCACCTCTTAAATTTATTTTTTTAGATATAATCCCTTCCTATTCAACTGACTCTGTATTCTGTGTGTGTTCTTCATATTTGTTGTAATATATCTCATTATGTTTATGTCATGTATCAATTTTGACCTTGTCTTGGTACATGGTTTAAGATATTGGTCTATTCTCAGTTTCTGCCATATTGCTTTCCAGGTTTACTAACAAATTTTAAGAATGTTTTGTACTGAGGTGCATTTTTTTTTCAATTTTCCCCCATGGTTTGGCTCAGCCAAGACATTTATTTATCATTCAATTGCATTTTTCTTTCTATTTACATTGTTTTAAGTATTTTGAATATTATTTTCCTGGTTCTACATACTTAAATTTCTTCTAAGTTTGTGCTGGACTCAGTTTAAACCAGCTTTGAAGAGTAGATAGTTAAATTTTTAGAGTAAGCATTTGCACCTCAGAAATGAAGAAATGTAACAAATCAAGTTGACAAATAATTTTGTTGACTGTTTAGACTTAAGAAAATGATGCAGCTTAAACTTCAAAAGAGATCTTCATATTTTTTCCCTTAGAGAAGGACATATATATTTACTACTGTATTCCATATTAGTTCATATAAACCTTTACATGCTTCTATTACTTTTTAAATATTCATTGTTTCTTATCTTATTTTATTACATTCACGTACAACAATTTTTTTTTGTCATTCCCAATTGTTATACTTTATTTTTTGTTATCACAAAAACTTTTCTATAAATATTTTGGTTAATATAAGATCTTTCTTTATGTCTTTTACCTCATTGGGACATTTTTCCAGCAATGGCATCTCTGGATTAAACGGTATAGACATTGTACTTCCTTGAAATATGTATTTTCATGTTGCTTTCTAGAATGTATTGACCAATTCAGAGGTATTATAGCATGATTGTCTTTCTGTGGTCCTTCCTACATTGACTATTTCCAAATTTTGTCATCTTTGCCAATTTTCTGGGTGTGAGATAAAGCTTCAACATTATTTTGATTTGCTTTTATTTTTTTTTTTTTTGTTGATTGGAGCAATAATTTGTAATTCTCTTGAAAGCAACTTATTCATATTCATTTATGATTTATCCATTGAAGAATGGCTCTTGTGCTTATGAATTTGTCTTAGTGAATGACATATCTTGGTTTTCATACCTTTATGAGAGACAATTAATTCAAATTTTCATCAGTCAATGTTTTCATTCTTATTTTAGTTTCGTGACTTTTTTGTGTAAATTAAATTATCAGAATTATCTATTTTTACCTCTTGTGAACTTTTCTATTTCTTCTTGCATGAAGTCTTTGTGCCCCTCTCCTCATTTGTGTGATAGGTAGATATTCTCATTCTATAATAATTTTTATGGCTTAGTATTCAAGTCCCATAACCATGGAGTCCATTATAATATTATTACATAAAATGGCTATCTTTTTTTTTGCCCAGTGTTTCTAATTTTCTCAACAGTTGCCCAACAGGGAGGTCTTTTTTTTTTTAATTTTTGAATTAATCAGATACTGACTTACTGAGTTTGTTTCTGATTTTTTTATACAGTTTATTATACTCATCTACTTTCTATTTTTAACCAATAACAAATAGTTTTGATGATTAGTACTTTGTAGCATAATCTCTTGTTTATATGTACTATTTCCTTCTCTTTCTCTTCATTATTTCCCTCAAGATCCCATAGTTTTTTCTTCTTCCAACTGAATTTTGTTATTATTTTGCCTAGGTCTATAAAGTACTCTCTTGGTAGTTGGATTGACATGCAGTTAAATCTGTAAATTAATTTAGGTAGCATCTTCATTTTTATTATATTACTATTCCTTCTACTTTTCAAGAGGCTAAAACTTCAAATAAACTAGAATGATAGAAGCCATAAAGAGAAATAATCATTTTCCTTGAAATCAATTCAATTCAGTTCCATGAACGTTTATGCATTTATTTATGTGAAATGTTGTTCTAACTCTTAAAGCTATAAATGTAGAGGGCACAACAATTTTGATTCCTATATGTGAAAGATCATCCACTCCAATGACTCTTCCAGTCTTTATGTGAAATTACAAGCAGGATTTGCATGGATTCCAAATATTATTCCAAACCAAGTAGTATGTTGAATTCAAGGAATAGTAGTTGAGGAAGACTCAAAAGAGTTCTAAAGACTAGGGTTTTGTTTACTGACTTGGTGTTGGTGTGGTTCTGATTCATGCACACACACACACACACAGACATACACATACTACACAGATACGCTGACACACATGCACACACACCACGCACACCACACAGACACACTGACACACTCATACACACACACCACACATACCACACATACCTGAAACAGTTGAGATACCTGTCATGGTGTGAAGATACCACATAATTTCTGTAATTTATTCCAGTTGGAGCTTAAAGCAACAGAAAAGAAAATGAGCAATAAAACATATCTTGCCTTCAGAAAAGCAAAAAGATAAAAATCCTCACATTCTAATGTAGGTGACATCAAGTCCTTAATAATGCTGAAGAGTTTTATTACTCTAATTCTTGGAGTTTAGAGTTGCCTAGAGTTACCTTTGGCATTTGTTAACCACTATGATCGTGACACAAGTGATGACATTTAAGGTGTTTCAATCTCATTGTGGTTAGATAACTAATTTTCATTGATTTATAAGTTTAGTGATTTATATTTACTTAACATTCCTCTCTGTATGTATATCCAAAGTATATATTCGTACAATTTATATAAAATAATCTGCTCCTATTCTAATGAAAAACTATAAAAAACTATAATATCAAATAGTTACATATATACATATACATGTATATGTATGTATGCATATATGTGTATACACTATACATATGCACATACAAACACACACACACACGTATATTTCTTTGTTTGTTTGGAGATGTACCTTTTCATCACTAAGGGTTCTGAAGGACAAAGTGGCACAAAAAGAAAGTTCTGAAGTTATGGAGCTGTCAAAGTATTACCCCACTACACAGTCAAGGGGAAAAAGCTATACAACATTTTTATCAAATGCTTTCATTCATTTTCCAATTTTAACCCCATACCAAATCTAAGCCCAGAAATCATTTCTGTTCAGTACAGAAAGGAAATCCTGTTGATTTCTATAGAAACTTTTTGTCTTTGGAGTTTTTATGTGAAAGCTTTTATATTTTATTTTTTTCAAACTACAAGTAAAACGATTTTTAAAATAAATATTGAGTTCCAAATTCTATTTTTACTTCTGTCCCCTCCCTCTTCACTGAACCAGCAAGCGATTAGATAAAGATTATGCATATGCAGTCATGAAAAACATTTCCATATTAGGCATGTTGCAAAGAAAAGCACAGAACTCCCAATTCCCCCAAAATAAACCACGAAGAAAAATAAAGATAGTAAAAAAAAGTATGCTGTGACTTATATTTAGACTCCATCAGTTTTTTCTCTGCAGTTGGATAGCATTTTTCATCATTAGGCCTTTGGAATAGTGTTGGATCATTGTATTGCTGAAAATAACTAAGGCATTCCAATTTGATGACTCTACAGTGTTGCTGTATTTGCATAAAATGTTCTTCTAAATCTCCAGACTGCATTTTCCATCAGTTTATGTAAGTCTTCCAGGTTTTTCTGAAGGAATCCTATTCGTAATTTCTTATAGAACAATAGTATCCCATCACTATCATATAATATGACTTATTCAAACATTCCCCAATTGATGGCCATTCTGTCATTTTCAAATGTTTTGCCATCACAAAAAAAGACCTGTTACATATATTTTTTCTGCAAATTTGTCCTTTTCCCTTTTCTTTGATCTCTTTGGGATACAGATCTGGTAGTGGTATTGCTGGCTCAAAGGGAATGCAGCATTATAGCCCTTTTGGTGTAGTTCCAAAATTGCTTTCCAGAATGGTTGGATCAGTTCACCCCTGGACCAACAATGTAATTTTTCCACATCCCCTCCAAAATTTGTCATTTTCCATTTTTTGTTATATTAGCCAATCTGATTGGTGTGAGGTGGTAACTCAGACTTGTTTTAATTTGAATTTCTCTAATCAAAAGTTATTTAGAGCATATATTCATATGACTATAGATAGCTTTTATTAAGCCTTCTTAAAACCATCTGTTTATATCTTTTGATCATTTATTTATTGAGGGATAAATCATATTCTTAGATATTTGAACCAATTCTCTATGTGTTTGAGAAATAAGACCTTTTCCAGAAATTTTTACACCCCTCCCATTTTCTTTCCTTCTATTGTTGCTTGCATTTGCTTTTTCTGACATTTTGTTTTTTTTTATTTATTTTCAGTGTTCTACAATCATTACCATATAACTTAGATTTTTTCCCTTCCTTCCCCTCAGCTCCTCCTTCCCTCCCAGAAGTGGCATACAACTTTATGTAGGGTCTACACAGACATTCTTATGAAATATATTTTTCACCATAGTCATGTTACGTATAAGACTTAAAATGAATGGGAGAAATCATATAACAAACCAAAACATAACACAAAAGAAAATGATCTGCTACATCCTGCGATTTAATTCCATAGTTCTTTCTCTGGATGTGGAAGGCATTTTGCCTTAAAAGATCACTGGGAATTTTTTAAGTCCTTGCATTGCAATGAAGTTCCAAGTCTACCAGAAAATCTCTCACACATTGTGGTCATTGCTGTGCACATAGTTCTCCTGGTTCTGCTCCTTTCACTCAGCATCAGTTCATATAAGTCTTCCCAGCCTCTCTGAAATCTTCTTGTTCATCATATCTTATAGCACAATAGTATTCCATTACTTTCATATACCATAATTTATTCAGTCATTCCCCAATTGATGGGCTTCCTCTTGATTAGCAGTTTTTGGCCACCACAAAGAGTGCTGCTGTAAATAATTTTGTATATGTAGGACCCTTTCCCATTTTTATGATCTGTTGGGGATATAGTTCTAGAAGTGGTATTGCTGGGTCAAAGGGTATGAATTTTTTTGTAGCCCTTTGGGCATAGTTCCAAATTACTCTCCAGAACGGTTGGATTAGCTCACAGCTCTACCAACAATGAATTAGTGTTTCAACTCTCCCACATCTTCCCCAACATTAATCATCTTGCTGTTTTGTTATGTTAGCCAATCTGATAGGTGTGATGTGGTATCTCAGAGTTGTTTTGATTTGTATCTTTCTAACCAAGAGTGATTTAGAGCATTTTTTCATATGACTATAGATGTCATTAATTTCTTCCTCTGAAAACTGCCTGTTCATATCTTTGACCATTTATCAATTGGGGAATGACTTGTATTCTTGTACATTTGACTCAGTTCTCTATATATTTTAGAAACAAGACCTTTATCACACACAGTAGTTGCAAAAATTCCTTCCCAGTTTTCTGCATCCCTCCTAAACTTGGTTGCATTGGGTTTGGTTGTGCAAAAACTTTTCAGTTTAATGTAATCAAAATTATCCATGTTGCACTTCATAACACTTTCTATCTCTTCTTTAGTCAAAAATTCTTCCCTTCTCCATAAATCTGATAAATACACTATTCCTTGCTCCACTAATTTGTTTATAGTATCAATCTTTATACCTAGATCATGTACCCATTTGGACTTTATTCTTGTGTATGGTGTCAGGCATTGGTCTATGCCTAGTTTCCACCATGCTGTTATCCAGTTTTCCCACCAATTTTGGTTGAAAAATTTTTGGTTGAGTTCTTGTCCCAGAAGCTGGGATCCTTGGGTTTATCAAACAGTAGATTGTTATTTTATTGTCTTGAGTACCTAGCCTATTCCACTTGTATACCCTTCTGTTTCTTAGGCAGTACCAACTGCTTTTGATAATTTATAATTAGCTGCTTTATAATACAATTTGAGATCTCATAGAGCTAGACCACATTCCCTAGCATTTCTTTTCATTAGTCCTTTTGATATTCTGGACCTTTCATTCTTCCAGATGAATTCTGATACTATTTTTTCTAGGACTATAGAATAATTATCTGACAGTTGGATTGGTGTGGCACTAAATAAGTAAATTAATTTGGGTAGAATTGTCATCTTTATTATATTGGCTTGCCCTACCCATGAGCAACTGATATTTTTCCACTTACTTAGATCTGACTTTTTTGTGTGTGAAAAGTGTCTTGTAATTGTGTTCATATAGTTCCTGGATTTGTTTTGGCAGGTAGACTCCCAAATATTTTATAGTGTCTACCCTAACTTTAAACGAGTTTTCTCTTTCTATCTCTTATGTTTGGGCTTTGTTAACTAATATATAGAAATGCAGAAGTTTTCTGTGGGATTTTTTTTTGTAAGCTGCAACTTTTTCAAGGATGTTTATTATTTCAAGTAGTTTTTTACTTGAATCTCTGGGATTGTCTAAGTATATCATCATATCATCAGCAAAGAGTGATAACTTAGTTTCTTCTTTGCCTATTCTAATTCCTTCTATTTCTTTATCTTCTCTAATTGCTACAGCTAACATTTCTAGTACCATATTGAACAATAGTGGTGATAATGGACATCCTTGTTCCACCCCTGATCTTATTGGAAATGTATCTAGTTTATCTCCATTGCATATAATGCTTGCTTAAGGTTTTAGATAGATACTGCTTATTATTTTATGGGAAACTCCATTTTTCCTATGCTCTCCAGTGTTTTTTAATAGGAATGAGTGTTGTATTTTCTCAAAAGCTTTTTCTGCATCTATTGAGATAATCATGTGGTTTCTGTTAGGATTGTTGTTGCTGTGATCAATAATGCTAATAGTTTTCCTAATATTGAACCAGCCCTGCATTCCTGGTGTGAATCGTACCTGATCACAATGTATTATTCTTGTGATAAGTTGCTGTATTCCTTTTGCTAAAATATTATTTAAAATTTTTGCATCTATATTCATTAGAGAAATTGTGTATAATTTTCTTTCTCTGTTTTGGCTCTTCCTGGTTTAGGTATCAGAACCATACGTATCATAAAAAGAATTTGGAAGGACTCCTTCCCCAATTTTCCAAAAATGTCTGTAAGTACTGTAATTAACTCTTCTTTAAATATTTGATAGAATTCACTTGTAAATCTATCCAGCCCTAGAAATTTTTTTCCTAGAGAGTTCATTGATGGCTTGTTCAATTTCTCTTTCTGAGATAGGGTTGTTTAAGTATTCAACTTCCTGTTCTGTTAGTCTGGGGAGTTGATATTTTTAAAAATACTCATCCATCTTATGTATGTCAAATTTATGGACATAAAGTTGGCCAAAATAATTTGTAATTATTGTTTTAATTTCCTCTTCATTGAAGGTGAATTCATCTCTTTCGTTTTTGATATTTCTAGTTTGATTTTTCCTTTGTATTTTTTTAATCAAATCAACCAAAGGTTTGTCAATTTTATTGTTATTTCATAAAACCAACTCTTATTTTTATTTATTAGTTCAATAGTTTTCTTAATTTCAATTTTGTTAATCTCTCCTTTGGTTTTCAGTATTTCTAATTTGGTATTTTCTTGGGAATTTTCAATTTGTTCTTTTTCGAGCTTTTTCAGCTGCATGCCCAATTTATTGATCTTCTCTTTCTCTATTTTATTCATGTAGGCTCTTAAAGATATAAAACTTCCTCTAAGAACTGCTTTTGTATTATCCCATAAAGATAGGTAGGTTGTCTCATTATTGTTACTTTCTTGAATGAAGTTGTTGATTGTTTCTATAATTTGTTGTTTAACCCACTCATTCTTTAGGATTAGATTGTTTCCAATTAGTTTTTGGTTTGTGTTATTGTGGCCTTTGATTACATGTAAGTTTTATTTCATTATGATCTGAGAAAGATGCATTGACTATCTCTGCCTTTCTTCACTGGACTGTGAGGTTTTTATGCCCTAGTACATGGTCAATTTTTGTATATGTGTCATGTATCCCTGAGAAAAAGGAATATTTCCTTCTATCTTCATTCAGTTTTCTCCAGAGATCTATCATATCTACCTCATGCAGCATTTTATTCATCTCCTTAACATCTTTCTTGTTTCTTTTAAGGTTAGATTTATCAAGTTCAGAGAGGGGGAGGTTGAGGTCCCCCACTAGAGTAGTTTTACTGTCTATTTCTTCCTGCAACTCCACTAACCTCTTGTCTAAGAATTTGGACACTATACCACTTGGAGCATATTTGTTTAGTATTGATATTGCTTCATTTTCTATGGTGCCTTTTAGCAGGACGTAGTTTCCTTACCTATCTCCTTTGATTAGATCTGTTTCTGCTTTTACTTTGTCTGAGATTAAGATTGCTATTCCTGCTTTTCTTACATCATCTGAAGCACAATATATTCTGCTCCAACCTTTTACCTTTACCCTTTATGTATCCCCTCATTTCATATGTGTTTCTTGTAAACAACATATTGTTGGATTATGGCTTTTAATCCATTCTGCTATCTGTCTCCCTTTTATGGGAGAGTTCATTCTATTCACATTCACAACTATGATTATAATCTGTTTCTTTCCCTCCATCCTCTTTCCCATCATTTGTGCCTTTAGTTCTCTCATCTCCCTTCCCCTCCTCAATAGAGTTTTAACTTTTGACCACCACCTCTTGCAGTCTTCTCTTCCTTCTTTCAGCCCCCCCTCCCTTTAACCCTCCTTCTTTACTTCTTCACTCCCTTTTACCCTCCCCTCTCCTTTTTTCCCCTTCCCCTCCTACTGCCTATAGAGCTAATTAGATTTGTGTACTTAAGTTTATTGTTCCCTCCTTGAACCAAATTAGATGAGAGTACCTCTCAAACTATCCTCATCTCCCTCCCCTCTTTCCTTCTACTATAATATAATTTTGTTCTTCTTCCTGTGATGTAATTTACCATTTCCTTCTTCTTCCTTTTCACATCTCCTGTTACACCTCCTTCACATGCTTAAATCACATTTTTGTCATCCCATCATTTACTTTATACCCATTCCCTTTCTCTCTGTGTGTGTATCCCTTTTATATTTCATAGTAGATGTACAATTTTCACAAATAATACATATCATCTTCCCTTATAGGAAGGTAAACAGTTTACCCAAAATGAGTAACAAGTTTTTCTTTTCCCCCGTTTACCTCTTTATGCCTCTCTTGAGACCTGCGTTTGAAGATCGAATTTTCTATTGAGTTCTGGCCTTTTTTCATTGAATGTGCATCTCCTTACCTGAAATGTTATGCTGAACTTTGCTGAATAATTGATCCTTGATTGTCGTCCCAGTTCCTTTGCCATATGAAATATCATATTACAATTCCATCAGTCTTTTAATGTAGAAGCTTTTAATGTAGTCCTGTGTGATCCTGACTGTAATTCCTCAATATTTGAATGGTTTTTTTCCAACTGCCTGTAGTATTTTTTCTTTCACTTGATAGTTCTGGAATTTGGCAACAATATTTCTTGGAGTTTTTAGTTTGGTATCCCTTTCAGGAGATGAACAGAGGATTCTTTTGACGATTATTTTGTCCTCTGGATCTCCTACTTCTGGGCAGTTTTCCTTGATAATTTCTTGGAAGATATAGTCCAGACTCTTTTTTTCATTATGGCTTTCTGGTAGGCCAATAATTCTTAAATTTTTCTCTCCTCGATCTATTTTCCAGGTTATTTGTTTATCCAGTTAGATATTTTACATTTTCTTCTATCTTTTCATTCTTTAGATTTTGTTTGACTGACTCTTGATGTCTCATAGAATCATTAGCTTCTACTTGTCCAATTCTAATTTTCATGCAGTTGTTTTCTTCAGTTAACTTTTTTTTTTATTAAACTTTTAACATTTATTTTCACACAATTTTGGGTTACAAATTTTCTCCCCTTTTTTCCCCTCCCCCCCATACCCAAGCTTTCTAATTGCCCCTGTGACCTATCTGCTCTCTCCTCTATCCTCCCTCCCTGCCCTTGTCTCCGTCTTCTCTTTTGTCCTGTAGGGCTGAATAGCTTTCTTGACCCCTTAACCTGTATTTCTTGTTACCCAGTGGTAAGAACATTACATTTGGTCCTAACACTTTGAGTTCCGACTTCTTTAGCTCCCTCCCTCTCCACCCCTTCCCCTTGGAAGACAGGCAGTTCAATATAGGCCATATCTGTTTAGTTTTGCAAATGATTTCCATACTAGTTGTGTTGTATAGGCCTAACTATATTTCCCTCCGTCCTGTCCTGTCCCCCATTACTTCTATTTTCTTATGGTCCTTTCCCTCCCCATGAGTGTTGACCTCGTATTGCATTCTCCTCCCCATGCCTTCCCCTCTATCCTCCCCCCCACCCTGCTTGTGCCCCTGTTCCCCACTCTCCTGTATTATGAGATAGGTTTTCCTATCAAAATGAGTGTGCATTATATTCTTTCCTTTAGTGGAATGTGATGAGAGTAGACCTCATGTTTTTCTCTTGCCTCCCCTCTTTATCCCACCACTAATAAGTCTTTTGCTTACCTCTTTTATGAGAGATAATTTGTCCCATATAACTTCTCCCTTTCTCCTCCCAGTATTTCTCTCTCACTGCTTGATTTCGTTTTTTTTTTTTTTTTAGTATATGATCCCATCCTCTTCAATTCACTCTGTGCACTGTCTCTATGTATGCGTACGTGTGTGCATGTGTGTGTGTGTGTGTGTGTGTGTGTACTCCCACCCAGTGCCCAGATACTGAAATGTTTCAAGAGTTATAAATATTGTCTTTCCATGTAGGAATGTAAACAGTTCAACTTTAGTAAGTCCCTTATGATTTCTCTTTGCTGTTTGCTTTTTCATGGTTCTCTTCATTCTTGTGTTAGAAAGTCAAATTTTCTTTCCAGCTCTGGTCTTTTCATCATGAAAATTTGAAAGTTTTCTATTTCATTGAAAGACCATTTTTTCTCCTGAAGTATTATAGTCAGTTTTGCTGGGTAGGTGATTCTTGGCTTCAGTCCTAGTTCCTTTGACTTCTGGAATATCCTATTCCATTCCCTTCTATCCCTCAATGTAGAAGGTGCCAGGTCTTGTACTATCCTGATTGTATTTCCACAGTACTTGAATTGTTTCTTTCTAGCTGCTTGCAATATTTTCTCTTTCACCTGGGAATTCTGGAATTTGGCCACAATGCTCCTAAGAGTTTCTCTTTTTGGATCTCTTTCATGCGGTGTTCTGCGGATTCCTTGAATATTTATTTTGCCTTCTGGTTCTAGAATCTCAGGGCAGTTTTCCTTGATAATTTCATGGAAGATGATGTCTAGGCTCTTCTTTTGATCATAGTTTTCAGGTAGTCCCAGAATTTTTACATTGTCTCTCCTGATTCTATTTTCCAGGTCAGTTGTTTTTCCAATAAGATATTTCACATTATCTTCCATTTTTCGAATCTGCGCGGTATGTTCTGAGATATCTGTCTTTCTCGAAAGTCCAAAGCTTCCATCTGTACCATTCCAGATTTGAAAGATCTATTTTCTTCAGTGAGCTTTTGAATCTCCTTTTCCATTTGGTTAATTCTGCTTTTGAAAGCATTCTTGTCCTCATTAGCCCCTTGCACCTCCCTTGCAAGCTGAGTTAGGCTAGTTATCAAGGTGCCAATTTCTTCAAGATTTTTTTGATTCTCCTTTAGCAGGGAGCTGATCTGTTTTTCATGCTTCTCCCTCATCCCTCTCATTTCCCTTCCCAGTCTTTCCTCCACCTCTCTAACTTGATTTTCAAAATTCCTCTTGAGCTCTTCCATGGCCCGAGCCCATTGGGTGGGCTGGGACACAGAGTCCTCAATTTCTGCGTCTTTGCCTGATGGCAAGCCTTGTTCCTCCCCATCAGAAAGGAAGGGAGGAAGTGTTTTTTCTCCGATAAAGTACCCTTCAATAGTTTTATTTCTTTTCCCTTTTCTTGGCATTTTCTCCACCTAGTGGCCTGACCTCTGAATGTTCTCCTCACACCCACCTCGCCTCCTGGTCCTCCCAGCCAGCGTTTGGGGACTGAGATTCAAATGCTGCTTCCCAGCTTCAGGGCTTTGGGCGGGGCAGGGCTGCTGTTCAGTGTGAGATTAAGTTCAGGTGCTCAAGTCAGGGCAGGGCCATCTCATGGGCTCAGTTCCCTCCGGGGGTTTATGCAGAAACCTTCAACAATGGATCCAGGGTCCTGCCTGCTTGGGGAGCCCTGATCTGCTCCCGCCTCCGCTGCCACCTCCCGAGGGGACCTGAGCTATGGGGGCACCCCACTCCCCTCTCGACCCGCCAAAGAGACCCTCTCACCGACCCCTGTCACCTGTGGGTGGAGGGACCCGTGTGGCCGCTGGAGATTCCGTCCCTGAAGCCTGCTCAGATCTGTTCCTTTTGGTGCTGTGCCGCCGAGGCAGGGCTGGGCTCTGCTCTGGGTCCAGGGCATGAGGGACCTTTTGCGAGAGGTTTTCAGGCTCTCTGGAGCATAAATCTCATCTGCTCCATTCTGTGGCTTCTGCTGCTCCAGAATTTGCCGGTGGTTCTTTTCTCTACAAGTATTTTATGGGCAGTGGGTTCGGAGCTAGCGTATGTGCGTCTTTCTACTCCGCCATCTTGGCTCCATCCCCTATAGTGTTTTTAATATTGAACCAGCCTTGAATTTCTGGTACAAAGAACCCTGGTCATAGTTTTTGATCTTCATGACATATTTCTGTATTCTCTTTGCTAGTATTATATTTCAAAATTTTGCATTAATATTCATTAGGAAACGTGGTCTATAGTTTCATTTCTCTTTTTGCTCTTTTTGATTTAGGCATTAGCACTATAGTTGTTTCATGAAAAGAACTGGTAGCATTCCTTCTTAGCTGATATTTTCTAAACAGTTCATATACTGCATTGGAATGAATAGTTCTTTAATGTTTGGAAGAATTCCATTGTGAATACATCTGTTCCTGGTGATCTTTTGTCCTTTGGGATCTTGTCGATGACTTGCTAAATTTCTTTTTCTAAGGTACAGTTATTTAAACTTTTTTATTTCCTTTTCTGTTAATCTAAACAATTTGTATTTTTGGAAATATTCATCATTTCATTTAGATTGTCAGGATTATTGACCTATAATTGGGCAAAATAGCTCCTAAAATTCCTTTAATTTCATTTTAATTGGTAGTGAATTCACCCTTTTTATTTTAGATACTAGTAATTTGGTTTATTCTTTCTTTTCTTGAAAGATTAAATTACGCAAGAATTTATCTAATTTATTTTTTGTTGTTTTTCATAAAGCCAGGGTCTAGTTTTATTTATTAGTTCAATGGTTTTCTTACTTTTGATTTTATTAATCTCTCCCAATCTGGTTTTGAATTGAGTATTTTTAATTTGTTCTTTTTGTAGGTTTTTAAAAAATTTTTTTAGGATTCTTTTTAGTTGAATGCCCAATTCATTGAATTGTTCTTTATCCATTTTTTTTGATACAAGTGTTTAGAAATATAAATTTTCCTCTAAGTACTGCTTTGGTTGCATGCCATAAATTTTGTTATGTTGATGCATTGGTGTTACTTTCTTTAATGAAATTATTTATTGTTTCTATGATTTGTTCTTTCACCCATTCATTCTTTAGCATTAGATTATTTAGCTTACAATTAAGTATAATCTGTGTTTCCACACCCCTTTATTGAATGTAATTTTTGTTGAATTATGATCTAAAAAGGGTTTATTTACTATTTTCTGCTTTTCTGCATTTTGTTGTGAGATTTTTATGCCCTAATATATGATCAGTTTTTGTGTAGATGTCATATACCTCTGGGAAAATGATATATACTTTTCTATTCCTGTTCGACTTTCTCCAGAGGTCTATCATATCTAACTTTTCTAAGATTCTTTTCAACTTCTTTTTTGCTTTCTTGTTTATTTTTTGGTTAGATATATCTAGTTTTGAGAGGGGAAAGTTTGTGGTCCCCCACTGGTATAGTTTTGTTATCTATATCCTTCTGTAACACATTTAACTTTTCCTTTAAAGTTAGGATGTTATACCATTTGGTGTATATATATTTAGTACTAATATTACCTCACTGTAGATGACTTGTTTTAGCAAAATGTGGTTTCCCTGTTTATCCATTTTAATTAGGTCTTTTTTTGTTTTTGCTTTGTCCAAGATCATAATGGCTACCTTTACTTTTTTTTCATCTGAGCACAATAGATTGTGCACCAGCCTCTTGTCTTTACTCTGTGTGTGTCTCTTTGCTTCAAGGGTGTTTTCTTGTAAATAGCTTATTGTTGAATTCTGGTTTTTAGTTTTACTCTCCTATCTACTTTCATTTTATGTTTGAATTCATTCCATTTCCATTCACAATTATCATTACTGTGTATTTTTTCCATCCTATTTTTCCCCATTTAGCTTTCTCTCTCCTTTCAAACTGTCCTTCTTTAAAAGTGTTTTGCTTCTGTCTCCGAATTTGACCTCCCCTTTTCAGCCCCTCCCTTTCTTTTATTGTCTTCCCTTTGCATTTCCCAATAGGGCAAGACAGATTTTTATACCCAACTGAATCTGTATATTTTTTCCTCTCTGAGCTAATTACAGTGAGAGTAAGGTTCAAGCATAGCTCCTTTACCCTCCTATCTTCCCCTGCGCTGTAAAAGCTCTTCCTTTTCCACCTCTTTTATGAAAGATAATTTAGTCCCTATTAACTCCCCTTCCTTCTTCCTGTACATCTCACTCTTTAACTTTATGTTTTTTAAATCATCCCATCATAGTCAATCCATATGCAGGCACTCTGTCTATGTACATTCCTTCTAATTGCCCTAATAATGATAAAGTTTTTAGGAGCACATATATCATCTTGCCTTGTGGGAATGTAAATAGTTTAATCTTTTTGAATCTGATGATTTCTCTTTCAGGTTTACATTTTGATTCTTCTCTTGAATCTTGTATTTGAAAAGTGAATTCTTTATTCAGCTGTTTTCTTTTCATCAGGGATATGATGAAAGTCTTCATTGTGTCCATTTTACCCTGCTTGTTTTTCTAGTCTGTTTATTGACTTTTAACTTTATGTCAAAGTTGGGTTCTAATCCCAGGGTATTGAGGGCCCTGTCACAAGTTTCGGGGCAGGGGGGGGTTGTACTGCCATTTTCAGAACTAGTTCTAAAGGCCAGGAAGATTTCAGTTCTTCCAAGGTGGCATGATCTAAGGAGAAGTGTAGTCACTGCACTCCTGGCCTGTGCTTTGGTCTGTGAGCAACTGAAAGCACAGTCCTGGTACTATGATCAGAGTCCCCTCTCCTCTGGGGCCACAAGCCATAGTGCTCTTTCTCACTTTGAGACTGTGAACCCTAACTACCTATGGTCAATGCAACAGAGTCCTACAGCCACTACCAGCAAAGATCCCCTGAAATCTTCTGACCAGTTGTGTGACCTCCTTACCATCTGTCCATTGATAGCTCTGGAACCTGCTGCTGTTAATGCACAGGTACCCAGAGTCTGATGCTGGATCTGAACTATACTCTGCTCCACTCTCAGAAAGACCTTTCCTGAAAATCTTCTAAGTTTTCTTGGGCTGGAAAATTGTTTCACTCTGAACTTCTACCACACTAGAATTCATTTTAAGGCCTTATTTTAAAGTTGTTTGAAGGAGAATTTGGGAGAGCTCAGAAGAGTCTTGCCCTTTACTCCATCATCTTTGTTCCACTTCCATCATTGTAGTTTGTAAAAAATTTAAAACTTGTTGGATTTTGAGAATGTGATAGCTTATTATTTCCCTGATAATACTGTTTCTGAAATACTGCATAACAGGTCTTCAAAGATGGATTGTAGTCCACCACTCAGTCTACTATTTAAGATTTCATAATTAGATGCTGATGTTAACGTGAACTTTAACATTTTATCTTATCTTTACAATTTTTCTTACTTTAATTGGATTTCAAAAGAAATACATAGAAGTATGAGTGTGATAGTTTTCTTTTTAAATTACTTAGATAATTATCTCAATTATCCTTTTTTACTTCCTCTACCTTTGAATGTAACTTTCTCCCCACATTAATATTCAACTTAGTTTTTTATTGCTTAGCTACCCTTCTTTTTCCCCTATGTGAAAAAAAAATGGTTTGCCTTATTTCTAACATTTTTCTTTTTTAAAGGTCTTTATTCACAGAAACAAAGAATGAAGATAAATACTTAGGAAAGAAATATGTGTAAACACATAGAAGACTCATGTTCAAAGGAACTAAGCATGGTTAGTTTAGAGAATAGAAGACTCTAATATTTGAAGGGCTTTCACCTGGAAGAGGAATTAATCTTGTTCTTCTTATCCTAAATGCTGGAGTCAATTTATGGTTGCAAGGGGGAAAATGTAGGCTTGACAGAAGGGTAAATAACAAAACAACAACAATAACAACCTTACAATTAGAGTTATCCAAGAGCTAAATGTGCTATCAGAGTAGTAAGTTCTTCCTTATAGGACATCTTCAATCAAAAGGCAAAAAGAGACTTATCAGAAATGTTATAGAGGAAATGCCTCTTCAGATATTCGTTGGACAAAATGGCCTCTAAGTTCACTCTGAAATTCTTGATTCTATTATATGCAGATAAAATGTGATGAAATAGATGGACTTAAATTTCAGTTTTATGACTGACTGTTTTTGCCTTGTTATCTTTTAAGATACATTTCTAAAATGCATAAGTAGGTGCTCATGTATGAGGGCATAAATAGTTACAAAGAGGAACATTCATATAGATTTGAGCAAGCTTGTTTGCATGACAGTATTATGGTCAGGGTAAGAACGGGTAATGGTTAAAAAAAAAATAGTACCATAAGACATTGAGAAGTATGGCCCACCTCTGTGATCAAGTAAGGACTAACTTGTTTACTACCCAGAACCTGATTGATCTGAAGTTTTGTTTGAGTAAAACTCTCATGAAAAACACAGCTATGACATGACAAAAAGTTGATGAAGGACAGCTGGCTGATGAGAAACAACATTAGTACTGATTGTTGATAGATTAAGATATGAGTAATGGAAAAGCAGTTTACAAAAGGTGAGCAGAATGTGTATAAAAATCTGATTTAATCTGAATTACGAAGCCTATCTCCCATCAAGGGGGGCACTAATGAGTTGGAACCTATCAGCACAAAGGAATAGCTATGCAAGGAATCTTGTCA
The DNA here is from genome assembly GCF_028372415.1 of Notamacropus eugenii. NCBI lineage: Eukaryota > Metazoa > Chordata > Mammalia > Diprotodontia > Macropodidae > Notamacropus > Notamacropus eugenii. The sequence goes on from NC_092872.1 coordinate 157,461,059, forward strand.
GATTTCAGGAAGATAATTTTTTTGCATTCCACCCTCCACTTCCAATATACACACACACACACACACACACACAGCGTTAATCAATATTTTCACATTAACACTCTGCATGGTATCATATGGGGCTGTTGACCACATTAATAGTTCTTAAGGACTACATTATGGTCTAAATGGGATCCCAGAGGTTTTTCTTGGTGCTAAGGAATTTTACACATAGGGCTAAAGATTTTTTTCTTTTCTGTTTCTGAATATATGGGGTTTGTCAGGATTATTAAAGTCCAGCTTCAGATTAGATAAGCCTTCTTTTGGATGAGCCTCATTGTGTCAGTTTGAATATATTTGTTATCTCCTTTAAATGTGTGCTGAAGAGAAGCCAAATTTTCTTATTTCAATTAAACTGTCATTAATTAGGTGCACCCTATGCTCTGGGCATTGTGCTCAGTCCTGAGAATGCAAAGAGAAAGTGTCCCTGCCTGTAAGGAGTTTGTCTTCTATTAGTGGACTACAATATATACATAGGCAAGTCAATGTAAAATATATAAAATAAAAGCAAAGTGATTATTTGATAAATGCTTGTGGAATTGGTGAGGTGGCAAGGCCCTTCTAACTGGGAGAATCAGGAAAGGTCAGTAGTAGAAGTTCACAATTGGAGCTAAGATTTCCTTGAAGGACAGACTATGCAAATGGATGCAAGATATGGACTGTTGGGTAGGGGAACAATAACTAGGCCAGCCTGAATGCAACACAGAATACATGAAGGGGAACAGTATGGAGTCTATAATTTAGAACCAGCATTTGAAGACAGAGACCAATAAGAAGACTTTTTTTATCTTTGAAGCAATAGGGAGACATTGAAACTTCTTGAGAAGAGGTGTAACATGGTAACTTGGGTTCAGGAAAATAAAGTTGACAGATATGTGGATAACTGATAGGATAGGTAAGAAGCTTGGCTAATATAAACCCCTAGGGAAGAGGTCACAAGGACATAGATGTTGTATGAATGGATTAAAAGGGAGGGATGTGAAAGATGTTTTAGAATTAAAATTGAAAATATTTGTCAACTAATTATATATGAGGGTGAGGAAGAGGAAAGAGTTGAGAATGCACTTTGACATCTATTAAGCTTCCATACCTCAGGCATGAAATGTGAAAGAAAAGATTTTAATGACTTCTTTACTTCAGTCTCAAATCCAAGTTCATATCTTTAAACTTTTGATTAAAACCCACTTCTTCCAGATATATTGATAATTTATAACATCCATCTTCTCTATTTGGTGCCCTCTTAATATATGTTAACCTAGTTTATACAACAGTTCAAATGCCATTTTTATCCCCCTAAGAGCAAACTATGAGCTATATGCTCCATGCTGCACTATAATTGTGTTAACCTCGATGTACTTTGAACCTAGTAGGAAACTAGATGGGGCTTGAAAATCATCTAAAGATCCTAGTTGTGACATTCATTAGTAACAGGGCTTTGACAGGTAGACCAGTTTCACTCACTTAAATCAGAAACATGTTCCTTAGTAACTTAATGGTTCTTTCTCCAAGTAGATTATAAGCTTCTTTTGATTATGTTTATTGCTCCAAGGATCTTCAAACATAATGGATCAGATACACCTATCAGTAAAAATGTTTTGAGCATTCATCCATAATGTGCACATATTTTTCTTTACACATATATACATGTATTATTGCACTAATGAATATGTACATTGTAAACCTTACACAAAATAGACATATTAATAGTGTACAATAATATTTTACCAAAGAATCAATAAGGAGTCCCTGGAGTTTATTGAGTTTGGAAGAGCCAGTCAAACTTGGGGTTTAGGAAAATTATTTGGGAGCTGAGCAGAAGCTGGATTGTAGAGGGGAGTGATTTGAAGCAGAGAAATCAATTAGCAAGTTACTACTATAGTCCAAACTAATGGGAATAAATTCCTAAACTAGGATAATGACTGTGTGATAAAGTGATGGGTATGAGTGATTGGATATCTGGGATGAGGTAGAATAAGGAAATAAGCATAAAAAACAAGTTGGAAATATGGCTGACTAAAAGTATTAGTGGTGCCCTTGATTGTAATAGGGTAAACTGGAAAAGGCATGAAATTTGGGGAAAGCTAATTTAACCAGATTTGTGATGTAGATTGACACATATTCATGTCTGCTTATTCTTTGTCACTCACTTTATTCTGTTAAAAATGTGAAGGAATCTAGGGACTCTTAATCACTGGTCACTTCCCTCTAATTCAGAGACTCTGTGGGATAGAATAGTGGAAACACTAAGTGGGAGGGTCGATGAGAAAATTTGATTTCTTTGACAGCTACTGTTGAAGTTTATGTCACAATTACATTAAAGATTCAAAGATAAATGCCCAGGTCAGCCATAGTAGACCAACAGTACAAAGGTAAAATTGGGGAGTGTTATTTGATAATAGGTAAAGAGTGTTTTCAGTTATCTTAGAAAAGAGACCACAATTTGCTCTTATATGGAAGACAGAACATTACCATTTTACCATTCTGACTGGCTAATCCTATATTCCTTGGGGTCATGTCACAACTTCATGGGAGAGCATTACATTTATTTTGGATATTACTGCTCTCATGCATCCCACCTTTGCATCTAGCACTCGTTATGTACTGTAGGATCTCAAATATCATTGACTGACAAGATAACAGCAAAGTTAGCAGTAATTCTAAAGTAATTGAGTTGGAGAAGACAGCTTCTACTTTTGTGCCCCTCCTTTGGAAGAAGTGACATTGACAAACATTTTTATCCTCTTCTTCTTCCATTAAAAATATTCAAATGTGATCCAAATTCAAGACTATAGGCAGAGGTAGAAGATTCCCTAGAGGTCTTTCAGGAAAGACTGAATGAGGGCTTGGTAAAAATGTTGTAGAAGCGATTCATGGTTAGGAACAAGTTTTGTATTCAAGGGTCATCTAGACCCTTGAAATGCTTTCCAGTGATGAGATTCTGTGATTCTGTAGCTCTGTCAAAAATGTTGATGCTTTCAAAAAGGCTAAAGGTGACTATGCTACTCTTATACCTCTTTATTGTCCGGGTGGTCACTAAGCTTATTGTTTGGGTTGACTGAGTTATTCTCTAGATGCCTTGAAAGGTCATCCTAGCTTAGAAAAAAATGATGGGATTTCTGTTTTGTTTTGTTTTTTTTTTTATCTAAAATGTTTTGAGCAGTAAACATAGTCTGTTAGTAATTTATCTCTAAGGGAAGAGTTAGTGTTTCCCTGAGAATGAATAACAGTATGTGGTCCGGTGAGAGATTAACTCAGGATGAAAGAACATAATTTCTTCAGGCTATTTCTATCTTGTTAAATCTAGTGCTGGATTTCTGCTGAATATATTTAAATTTTTTTAAATTTTGTTTTGTTATACTCAGAATTCAAAAAAGTATTAGCTTACTCTGCTTCATTTCTTTTCATTTTAGGCTTAAGGCAAATGTGAACCCAGCTCAAAACTCTAGTCAGTTGTACAGCTGGAAGAAATATGGTAAAATCTTCCATTTTTCAGATCATTTCATGTGAGACTTAGCAACTGTCCCGGGGTCACATACGGGCAGCTATGCAGCACAGTGGATAGAGTGGTGGGCCTGGAGTCAGAAAGATTAATCTTTGTGAGCACAAATCCAGCTTCAGACACTTACTTGCCGTGTGACCCTGGCAAGTCATTTAATCCTGTTTGCCTTGGTTTCTTCATCTGTAAAAATTATCCAGAGGAGGAAATGGCAAATCACTTCAGTATCTGCCAAGAAAACCCCAAACGAAATCTCAAAGAAGTGGACATGATTGAAAAACAAACAAACTGAAACCCCACACATGTAGCAAATAAAACAGAAGAGAGTGTCCATTCTTTGAAGGAAGGGACTATTGTTTAGGTATCTGAGCAGCAAGTTTGAGACAGCAATAAGGTTTCTCAAACTGTGTTCTATAAAATCATGCATTCTCTGTAATGCAAATGGGAATTCTATGGAAAAAACGATGGCAGCATTATTTCTTCCTTTAGAGTTACTATTTTCTACATAGATCAAGAAAACTTTCTACTTGCAGAAATTTTCTGAATGAAAAGTCTTAATTTCTATAGTTTCACTCATTTTTTCTTATTCTTCCAAAGAATATTCCATTATCCCAGACCTCCCAGACCAGCAACCATTGTTTCTAGCCTCTCTGATTGAAGGACTAAGGAAGAGTTCATTTCCAAACCCCCATTAAAGGAGGGTGAGCAGCCAAGTCATCTCTGCATTTTTCATCTGACTGCATATTTTTTTGTATGCCTTTATTGTACAAGGAACCTCAATAGCTTAGAAAATTACTGATCAGCCTTGGTATTCCCACTATTTCAGGACTCCCTGCCCCTGTGACCTCTCTTATGGGAGGGCAGAGTAGAGAACTCCCCTCCAAACTGCATTTAAAGAAGTCTCTGAGGGCAGCCATTTCTTCATTTCCCATTTGACTATACTCCTTTGAATTTCTCCACATGCATCATGTGAACCACCTCTCTTACCTCACCCTTTCAGCATCTTTTTCCATGATGTCTTCCTTCCCATTAGATTGTAAACTCCTAGAGGACAGGGGTTATCTTTATTTTTAATATTTCTATATCTAATATTTAGCACAATACCTGGCAAATGGTAGGTACTTAATAAATGTTCTTTGACTGACTATTAAATGTTCCAAGACCCAACATATTCTGTGGTCAAATATGTTTGGAATCTGATATATTTCTTGTCAGAATATTATATAGCATTCTGAGGGAAAAACAAGACAAAACAACTTACCCACTACAAAGTTGGTAAAAACATTTCCAAAAACATTAGTATCCTAGGAAATTAAAAAGCACAAAATAGTAGGATGTAGATGCATTAATTGTTTCTCTATTCAATTTAGTAACAATATATATATGGCAATGAGTGAAGAGACTCCAAAAGAATCGATATCTGAAATATTTAGGAAGATTTAATGGAATTTCTTGGTATTTGCCTTCTTATCTATTCAATAAATTTATCAGAAGCACATACTCTAGGTGATGTTTAAAATTCAGTCACAGATTTGTGCCAAGATCCAACAGTGCTGAGATATCAAAATTTACTTTGTGCCAATCCATAAAATACATTGATTTTTTTTTTCTCTTCATTCCAGATAAGGGCATATTTCCCTACAATTTCTCATGTACTCCATTCCCCTTTCTACTTATTTCAACCAGTCCTGAGAGGAATGAATCAAACATGAAACCTGAAATAGAAGGCATGCAATACACAATAAAAATTTTGGAGTCTCTAGACCTGAGTCCAAGTCCCAACTTCCTCTTCCCATCTTTATAATGTCTTATACCATATAACACTGCTAGGTCTGAGTTTACTTATATTTAAAAAGAGAAGTTTGGTTTATACTTCTATACTTCTGACTTCAAAACTATATTAAAATACAAAGCCCATTCAGCATCATCTAACCATCGGCAAGACCTACAATTGTCAAAAAAGTCTAGACAATTCAGAATTGTCTCAGATGTGTAGAAGTAGGGAGTTTGTGATACGTTTCCCAAAACGTTAATATCTCAGCAAAGCAAAAGGTGCAACACAGTAGAATTTGAAATCACCACTGCTCTTCCTTTCTGTTCGGTTTTCTGTCAGTATGCATGAAAAGGAGTAGAAAGACTCAGAGGAATCAGTGTTTGAAATATCTCAGATCATTTACCAGAATACCTTAGAATACATAACAGACAAACTTTTCTCAAGAATTGTACTCATAGAGGATGGAGACTTGCTCACTTAGATGCAAACATTTTGGAAAGTTCAGCTAATCCAATATTCTGTTTGTGTGGGTCAAGTTCTAACTCTGTTTACCTGAAATGTTTTGCTAATTCCTGAAACTTTCGAGTTTCAGTAGGTGATTTGTGAGGAGCAGATTGCACTCCCCTGAACCAAAATCTAACAAGCACCACAAAGTGAAAATAAACTGGAGACACTTGAAATAAAAAATCATTTCAAGAAATCGAAGTTGTTTTTTCCCCCTCCTTCCACTTTAAACCAACTAAACTCCCAACACATTCTGATCATCTCACTACACTGTGTCTGAGCTGGTGACAACTGATTCATGTGTACATTTGCATATCCCCTCAGTGCCAGCAGCAGAATACAAAATGGGTCCTCCTGCTCTGGCAGATGACACAGCACTGGCAAATCAGAAGGAGCTGTCAAAAACAGCTGTCCATTAAAAGAGTTTGCTGAAACAACTAAGAGCTGTTTGAAAATGCTAGGTGGTAGAATTTAATTGGAGCAGCAACTGTTCAAAATTAAGATGAAAAGGACCAGTCTGTAAATGTGCATTTTTGACATGTTAAAAATAATATATAGTCAGGGTAGGTTTATGTGCTATGAAGTTGCCCAATTTTTCTTTTCTGCCAATTTTGTGATAACTGGGTCTGCAGATGCCTGTTTATAGAGGACTCAGAACCAAAGGTTCAAAAAAATATCAGATATGCCCAGGTCCTTGACATGTTGAGAAAACAAGAAAATCATATTAAATTAGTGGAAATGTATTCTTGATGAAAGAACTAAAACTGACAGTTCTGGAGATAGAAAACTATTTCCCATTTATATACAGTTCAAGCAGAGCTTAGGGATTGGCAGCAATATTGCATCCATTCATAGTTGGGACACAGGTTTTTCCTAACCCTTTTTTCTGCTGGGCAAGATGCCACAACTTTCCTCTTATATGTGTGTCTAGACAATATAGGGAAGTTAAGTAGCCATGTCTTCTTAAACTTTGCCTTTCCTTTTAAGGATATCCCCAAAGGGGTTAGACAGTATAAACAAAAATAGACAGGACTTAATCATTTTATTTCTTTAAAAACGTCTGTGTGGTAACTATTCCCATTCATTAAAAATAAAAATATAATTCTACATTTCTAACAAATAATCATAATTTCAAGAGAGTATTTAGGAATCTTAAATGCATAAATGAATAAAAAATGTCAGGCTAGAGTTCTCACCTTCATCTCTATATGTTTTTACTAGTTGTCTGTGGTAGAAAAGAATCGTAGTGCCCAACTTCATCAGCTTCATCTGAGTCTTACCCTTTTCCATTGAAACCTATAAAAGGCTTAATCTAAGGGCTTCTGAGGGGTAGAGCCAAGAGGGTGGAGTAAAGAAAGCAATCAGCTGAGGTCTACCAATATTCTCCAGCAAACAACTTTAAAATAGCATGTCAAATTGAATTCTGGAGTGGCAGGGACAATAAAAGTTAGTGAGACATGTTTTCTAGCCTTAGACAACTTAGGAGGTCAGAAAGAGAGATCTGTGATAAAGAAGTGGAGGATGGGCTGGAGCCCATGTGGATAAAATGCCGGAGGTGAGATGGGGTGGTGGTGACAGAAGCAGCAGCAATTGTGGGAAGTCTTGAAAAATGGTAAGAAATGGTAAAGGGATCTAGCAACTGGTCTAGTAAAGATTATAGGGTACCTTATGCTAGTATTAGGAACAGATTTTGTTTGGCAACTGCTCAGCATTTATCCACTTCTGAGTCATAGTTCAAGGGTGGAGAGGAGCACTTTTGGTCAAGAGGGAGTAGAAGCTCTGAGGGTCACAATCACTTCTGGTACCAAGAGGCCAGGAGCCCTTCCTGGGTAAGGACAAAAGAGCAGTAACCAAACCTCTCCAAGCACCAAAATCTTTAAAAGCCTCAGAACTAGCTCTGAAAGCAGCAGTACAAAAAACTTGAACCTTGAGACAGAATGCCCACAGGCCCCCAGACACCAGATACTGAGTTGAAAGTTTACATAAAGTTCCAAAATAAGAAATAGGGTGGAAAATTAGAAAATAACAACAAAACAACAACAACACAAAGCTGATCATAGTATTCTGCTATGTTTACAGAGAAAATCAAGATGTAAAGGCAGAAGACAAGGAAATCAAAACAACTAAAGACAAAATCTCAACAAGCAACATACACCCCACAAGAATTCCTGAAAAAGCTAAAAAATGACTTTCTAAATCAAACAAGGAAGGCTGAGAAAAAAAGGTAAAGAAAGGAAATCAAAGGAAAAATATGATGAAAAAGACAATTAAAAATATGACAAAGGAGGCACAAAAATACTGAAGAAAATAACATCTAATTGACCAAATGGGAAAAGAGATATAAAAAATTGCTGAAGAAAATCATTCCTTAAGAATTAGAATTGGGCAAATGGAAATAAAAATTTTGCTTATATATATCAAGTATCAATAAAGCAAAGTCAAAAGAATGAAAAAATTGGAAATATTTTATGAGAAAACAACTGACTTGGAAAATAGATTTAAGAGAAATCATTGAACAATTGTTTGATGATCTGAAAGCAATGATCAAAGAAAAAAACCTAGATATCATATTTCCAAAAATTATAGAAAACTATCCAATATCCTAGAAATAGAGGGCAAAATAGAAATAAATGAATCACTTCCTGAAACAGATTACAAAATTAAAACTCCCAGAAACTTCATAGTCAAATTCCAGAGCTATCAGGTCAAAAAGAAAATACTTCAAAAAGCAAGAAAGAAACCATTCAAATAACATGGAACTGCACTCAGGTTTTGTTTTTGTTTTATTCCTCTTAGGATTGCAATGGGGTATATAAGGAATTATAAGGAAACATGCCCTTATCTATAATGAAGGGAGGAAAATTCAATGTATTTTATAGATTGGCATAAAGCAAATTTTGATATCTCAACACTGTTTTTACTTAATCTGAAAAGTAATAGTTTCTGCTCCAAGCCCCTTATTTTAACTGTGGGTTTGTCTCTCTACTTCAAGTGTGTTTTTATTCATTTTATTTATATTTATTTATTATGTTGTTGGATTATGGGTTCTAATTCATTCTGTTACTTGTTTCTGTTTTGTGGGTGAGTTCATCCTATTAGCATTCACAGTTATGATTAATAACTGTATATTTCTCTCCATGCTATTTTCTTCTGTTTAATTTTCTCTCTCTTTTCATCCCATCCTTCCTTCTAAAGCTTATTTTGCTTCTGATCGCTGCCTTTTTTTATATGATTTTCCTTTTATCACCCTTCTTCTCTTCCTGCCCTATTGAATAAGATAGATTTTTATTATCAGTTGAATGTATAGAAGTATTTCCTCTTTGAACAAATTTAGATGTGAGTGAAGCTCAAACATTACCACCCTTTTTTATCAATTTCACAATAAAACTCTTCTTTGTACAACTCTTTTATTTGAGATATTTTTCCTTGTTGTTGCTCCTTCTTCTCCTTTTCCCCAGAACATCCCTCTTTCTGACTATCCATTTATTTAAATCATCATGATATAATCAGCTCACATATGCACTCTCTTTGTATAATCCACCTAAGTATCGTATTAAGCGAAATAGTTACTAGAAAATACATGCATCATATTCCTGTATAGAAAAGTAAATAATTTAACCTTAGATCACTTATAATTTCTGTATCATGTTTTGCTTTTTGAGCTTCTCTTTACTCTTGTATGTGAATGACAAATTTTTTCTTTTTTTTTAGGATTTACTTTTTTATTTTTTTATTTTTCAGTTCTTAACATTCACTTCCACAAGAATTGGAATTCAAAAATTTTCTCCCCATCTTTCCCCACCCCCCACCCCAGGACAGCATGCACCCCATACACCCCTTCCTCCAGTCTGTCCCCCTTCTATTACCAACCCTTCTTCCATCCCCTTTCCCCTTTATTTTCCTGTAAGACAAAAATAGATTTCTATATTCCATTGCCCGTATAGCTTAATTTCCAGTTGTATATTAAGACAATTTTTAACATTCATTCTTAACGCTTTGAGTGCCATATTCTCTCCCTCCCTCCCTCCTCACCCATCCTCTTTGAGAAAACAAGCAATTCAATATAGATCATACATGTATAACAATGCAAAGCACTTTCTTAATATTTATATTGTAAAAGACTAACCACATTTCCCTCTGCCCTATCCTGCTCTTCATTTATTCCATTCTCTCATTTTACCTGTCCTCCCACAATAGTGTTTGCTGCTGATTATCCCTTTCTCCAATTTGGTGTCCCTTCTATTATATTCTTTCTCCTATCCCTGCACCCTTGTCTTCCTGCTAGGTAAAATAGATTTCCATATCTAACTGAGTGTGTGTTATTCCCTCCTTAAGCCAAATCCCATGAGAATAAGGCTCAATTATTTCCTTTCATCTTCCCTCTCTTTCCCTCCATTATAGAAGCTCTTTCTTCACTTTTTTATGTGAGATGATTTGCTATATTCTATCTCTCCCTTTCTCTTACTCCTAATACATTCCATTCAAGAGTAAATTTTATTTTTTTGGTATTCTCTCTTTGTATTCAGCTTACCCTGTGCCCTCTATATGTGTGTGTGTATGTGTGTGTGTGTGTATATATATATATACACACACACACACACACACACACACACACATACATATATATACATAAACACATGTACATATACTCACTTACACATATATAATATACACATACATACATACACATATACACCTACATTCATACAGTCCCTCTAACTACCCTAATACTGAAAAGATCTCATGAGTTACAAATGACATCTTTGCTTGTAGGAATATAAACAGTTCAACTTTAATGAGTCCTTAAGTCTTCTCTTTCCTGTTTGCCTTTTCATTTTTCTCTTGATTCTGGTATTTGAAAGTCAAACTTTCTATTCAGCTCTGTGTCTTTACAACAAGAATGCTTGGAAGTCCTCTATTTCACTGAAATTCCATTTTTTCCCTGAAGTATTATACTCATTTTTGCTGGGTAGGTGATTCTTGGTTTTAATCCTATCTCCTCTGACCCATGGAATATCATATTTCAAGCCCTTCTATCCCCTAGAATCTGTTAAATCCTGTGTTATCCTGATTGTATTTCCACAATACTTGAATTTTTCCTTTCTAGCTGTTTGCAATATTTTCTCCTTGACCTGGGAACTCTGGAATTTGGCTACAATATTCCTAGGAGTTTTCCTTTGGGGATCTCTTTCAGGAGGTGACAGAGGAATTCTTTCCATTTGTATTTTACCCTCTGGTTCTAGAATATCAGGTTAATTTTCCTTGATAATTTCTTGGAAGATAATATCTAAGTTCTTTTTTGATCCTGGTTTTCAGATAGACCAATAATTTTTAAATTATTTCTCCTGGATTTATTTTCCAGGTCAGTAGTTTTTCCAATGAGATACTTCACATTGTCTTCTGTTTTTTATTCTTTGATTTTGCTTTATAATTTCTTAGTTTCTCATAAAGTCATTAGCTTCTATCTCTTCCATTCCAATTTTTAAAGAACTATTTCTTCACTGAGCTTTTGAACCTCCTTTTCCATTTGACCAATTCTGCTTTTTAAAGCATTTTTCTCCTCATGTACTTTTTGAACATCTTCTGCCATTTGGGTTAGTCTATTTTTAAAGGTATTATTTTCTTTAGCATTTTTTTTGGGTCTCCTATAGCAAGTTGTTGACTTGTTTTTCATGATTTTCTTGCATCGCTCTCATTTCTCTTCCCAATTTTTCCTTCACCTCTCTTACTTGATTTTCAAAATCCTTTTTGAGTTCTTCCATGGCCTGAGAGCATTGCATATTTTTTGAAGGTTTTGGATGTAGAAACTTTGACTTTGATGTCTTCATCTGATGATATGCTGTATTCTTACTCACCTGAAAGAATGGAAGAAAACACCTTTTCACCAAGAAAGCAACCTTCTGTAGTCTTATTTTTTCCCTTTTTTGGGCATTTTCTCAGCCAGTTACTTGAATTTTGAGTACTTTGTCAAATGGAGGGTGTACTGTTGGGACCTGTAAGTTCTCAGTTCTTCTAAAATGGCACAATCAAGGGAGTGGAGTTTACTCCTCTCCTGGCCTATGCTCTGATCTGGGCAATCACAAGCAGTCTGTTCTGTCCAGGATCTGTGAGTAGGACTCCCTCTTCAGAGCCTCCACCAGTTCCACCATGCCTGCTCCTCCTCACTTCAGGACCACCACTCACAACCGAGACCCAGATCAGCTGCTTGATTTCCTCAGGATCTTTTGGCTGAGGGCTCCAATCATGGACACTGCTGTCTTCCTGGACCTGGGGCTGGGGCCAGGTCTTACAGCCCTCTCACTCAGGTGAGAGAGCTTTCTCACTTACCTTTGAGTCTGTCTTTGGCATTTATGGGTTGAGAAATCTGGTAAAGACAGCTGCTACCTGTGATTCCACACCTTGTAGCATGCTCCTTGTAGCCAGCATGGCCCGGGCTGGGTTGTGATCCACTCTGAGCCAGGTGTGATAGACCTTTCTTGTAGGTTTTCCAGGCTATCTTGGACTAGAAATCTCTTTTACTCGCTTTGTGGCTTTTGCTACTCTAGAATTTGTTTAGAGTCTTTTACTATGAGCTGAGAGCTAGAGCAGGTCTGTATTTCTACTCTACCATCTTGACTTCGTGCCTCCCCCCAAAAGTGAAGTTTTCTATTTAGCTGTGGTCTTTTCATCAGGAATTGTTGAAAGTCCTTTATTTCCTTAAATATCTGTTTTTCCCTTAAGGGATTAAACAGTTTTGCCAGACAGATAATTTTTTGTTATGGTCCCAGCTCTTTTGCTTTCCAGAATAGTATATTCTAAGCCCTTCACTTATTTAATGCAGAACCTGCTAAATTTTATGTGATTCTGACTATATATTTCTCTTCATTTCATCTTCCACTCTGTTCCTATATCAAGTTAAATTAAAAAAAATATATTGCCGTTTATTATGTTACATTGATCCACTTCCAGAATTTGCTCATAACATATAGTACAATTGATTAAAACAAACCAGCACATCAGAAACATGACACCACATGTACTTATAGTCCATCATTTATTGTAAGTAGAAAGAAGAATACTTTACCACCAGTTATCTGAAGTCTGAAGTTTAATCACTAAATTGATATGAATTTGAATTTCTTTTAATACCGTTTTACTTAGCATTGTTGTCACCATCATGTACATTATTTTCTTTGTTCTATTCACTTTGCCCTTTATCAGTTCTTAGAAGTCTTTGCAAGTTTCTCTGACTCTTCTTATTTATTATATCTTATGACATAATCACAAGTCAGAGGAGGAGCCAAGATGGCGGAGTAGAAAGATATACATATGCTAGCTTTGAACCCACAACCCATAAAATACCTATAAAGAAGAACTCCCAACAAATTCTGGAGCAGCAGAAGCCAAAGAACAATGGAATGGAGGAGATATCTGTTCCAGACAGCCCTGAAAAACCAACACAAAAGGTTCGTCGTGCCCTGGACCCAGAAGAGAGCCCAGCCCTGCCTTGGCCTCAAGGCTCCAAGAGGAGCAGATACCAGCAGGCTCCAGGGACAGAATCTCCAGCTGCAGTGCAGGTCCCTCCACCACAGGTGACAAAAGTCAGTGAGAGAGTCTCTTTGGCTGGCCTAGAAGGGAGTGGGGTATCCCCATAACTCAGGCCCCCTCGGGAGGCAGCAGCAGAGGCAGCAGCAGACAAGGGCTCCCAAAGCAGGCAGGAGCTTGGATCCATTGTTGAAGGTCTCTGCATAAACTCCCTGAGGGGACTGAGCCCTGTGAGACTGCCCTGCTCCCACCTGAGTACCTGAACTTAATCTCACACTGAATAGCAGCCCTGGCCCCACTGAGAGCCCTGAGGCTAGGGAGCAGCATTTGAATCTCAGACCCCAAGCCCTGGCTGGGCGGATCTGGAGGTGTGCTGGGTGTGGAAAGGAAACTCAGAAGTCAAGTAACTGACTGGGAAAATGCCCAGAAAAGGGAAAAACATAAGACCATAGAAGGTTACTTTCTTGCTGAACAGATATCTCCTCCCATCCTTTCTGATGAGGAAGAACAATGCTTACCATCAGGGAAAGACATAGAATTCAAGGCTTCTATATCCCAAACATCCAAAATAAATATTCAATGGGCTCAGGCCCTGGAAGAGCTCAAAAAGGATTTTGAAAATCAAGTAAGAGAGGTGGAGGAAAAACTGGTAAGAGAAATGAGAGAGATGCAAGAAAAGCATGAAAAGCAGGTAAACACCTTGCTAAAGGAGACCCAAAAAATGCTGAAGAAAATAACAGCTTGAAAAATAGGCTAACTCAATTGGCAAAAGAGGTCCAAAAAGCCAATGAGCAGAAGAAGGCTTTCAAAAGCAGAATTAGCCAAATGGAAAAGGAGGTTCAAAAGCTCATTGAAGAAAATAGTTCTTTCAAAATTAGAATGGAACAGATGGAGGCTAATGACTTTATGAGAAACCAAGAAATCACAAAACAAAACCAAAATAATGAAAACATGGAAGAGAATGTGAAATATCTCATTGGAAAAACAACTGACCTGGAAAATAGATCCAGGAGAGACAACTTAAAAATTATGGGCCTACCTGAAAGCCAGGATCAAAAAAAGAGCCTAGATATCATCTTTCATGAAATTATAAAGGAAAACTGTCCTGATATTCTAGAACCAGAGGGCAAGATAAGTATCCAAGGAATCTACAGATCACCACCTGAAAGAGATCCAAAAAGAGAAACTCCTAGGAACATTGTGGTCAAATTCCAGAGTTCCCTGGTCAAGGAGAAAATATTGCAAGCAGCTAGAGAGAAACAATTCAAGTATTGTGGAAATACAATCAGGGTAACACAAGATCTAGCAGCTTCTACATTAAGGGATCGAAGGGTGTGGAATATGATATTCCAGAAGTCAAAGGAAGTAGGACTAAAACCAAGAATCACCTACCCAACAAAACTGAGTATAATACTTCGGGGGAAAAAGTGGTCTTTCAATGAAATAGAGGACTTTCAAACATTCTTGATGAAAAGACCAGAGCTGAACAGAAAATTTGACTTTCAGACACAAGAATGGAGAGAAACATGAAAAGGTAAACAGCAAAGAGAAGTCATAAGGGATTTACTAAAGTTGAACTGTTTACATTCCTACATGGAAAGACAATATTTGTAACTCTTGAAACTTTTCAGTATCTTGGTAGTTGGTGGGATTGCATACGCACACACACACTCACACACACACAGACAGGGAGCACAGAGTGAATTTAATAGGATGGGATCATATCTTTAAAAAATGAAATTAAGGGTTGAGAGAAAAACATATTGGGAGGAGAAAGGGAGAAAAAGAATGGGGCAAATTATCTCCCATAAAAGAGGCAGGTAAAAGACTTTTTAGTGGAAGGAAAAAGAGGGGAGGTGAGAGAAAAACATGAAGTTGACTCTCATCACATTCGACTAAAGGAAGGAATAAAATGCACACTCATTTTGACATGAAAACCTATCTTACAATACAGGAAAGTGGGGGAGAAGGGCATAAGCAGGGTAGGGGGGATGATGGAAGGGAGGGCAGTGGGAGGAGGGAGCAATTTGAAGTCAACACTCTAGGGGAGGGACAGGATCCAAAGAGAGAATAGAAGCAATGCAGGGCAGGATAGGATGGAGGGAAATATGGTTAGTCTCACACAACATGACTATTATGGAAGTCATTTGCAAAACTACACAGATTTGGCCTATATTGAATTGCTTTCCCAAAGGGAATGAGTGGGGAGAGAGGGATGAAGAGAAGCTGGAACTCAAAGGTTTAGGAACAACTGTCAAGTACTGTTCTTACTACTAGGAAATAAGAAATACAGGTAATGGGGTATAGAAAGTTATCTGGCCCTAAAGACAAAAGAAAAGATGGGGACAAAGGAAGAGAGGGATGATAGAAGAGAGGGCAGATTGGTGATAGGGGCAATCAAAATACTCGGTGTTTTGGGGTGGGGGAGGGGACAAATGGGGAGAAAATTTGGAACCCAAAATTTTGTGAAAATGAGTGTTAAAAGTTAAATAAATAAATTAAAAAAAAGAAGACATAATCACGTCACCATATTCATACAGTACAGTTAGGTAATTCATTTTGCTTAAGTTCTTCACCATTATAAATACTGATGTTTTCGGTAATTTTCTAGCTATGTCTTTCATCTCCTTGGTCAAAGTAGTGATTTGCCCCGTAATGAAATCACTGGGTCACAGTGTTCATAGAATTTTAAAACTTTTAAATTTTTTTCCACGATGTTTTAACTAATTTATAGTTCTACTTGCTAAGCAATATTGCAACTGTATATTCACCCTCTAACAAAATAACATTTTCACCTTTCATCATCTTTGCCAACCTAATGGATACGAGGTAACTTCCTTACTTAAAGAACTCCTCAGAGTTGCTTAAATTTATATTTCCCTTCATGTGGAAGGAATTAGTCAGAGTCCATGCATTATGCCCAAGTATAGAACACCTGATAGATAATCTCCATATGGACTTTGGATTATGGTCAGACATTCTATAACTGATTTTAGTCAGACCATCATGTGTTTAAGGGGATCCTCGGTGCAATGACAATGGAACCAGAGCTAGGCTGTTTTCAAGTATAAGTCAATCCAGGTCTGATCTTTTTTTTTTCTACTTCTTCCTGTCTGGAAATATTCTGGTAAATGCAGAGAGACAATAATATAAATAGAGAGGCCTTGGGCCTTTCTCATCTGTGTCTAACATGTGACCCAGGAAATATTCTCTTGTTTTTTATTTGTCTGTTTATCATCTGTCTGTCATCTCTCTCTCTCTCTCTCTCTCTCTCCCTACCTACCTACTTGTCTATCTGTCTGTCTATCTATGTATCTATCATCACTAAGTGGAAAAATATCCTGATTAAATCTTGTGATTTTTGAAAGGTCAAGACAGCTAGCTAATCAGATTCCAGACATGAAGTCCATATCAAATTTAGTGGCTAACAAGTTGGGCATAGAGGCTCTGAGGTGAGGAATGGCTTTGGGACCATGATTTTGAGATAAGAATTTATCTAGCAATGATGCCACATTTGGATATGAACTTGGTACAAACAATGCTATAGAGAAACTGTACTAAGTCTGAGTTCACTCATCTGAGGGACAGAGTTGTCAAAGAGACCCAGGTGTTTGGGCAAAATGTTTGTACTTCTGTTGTTTTATCTTCAGAGTAGATATTCCTTTGTAAAAAAATGATGTTAATTAGGTAAAGTGAAGTGATATTAATTCGTAGTTAATAATATGGGAGGGTAGAGATGTGAACTAAACTGAAATAGAAGCTTGAGCCAATGGTGTTATAGAAATCCAGTTTCTCTCCTCAGGGGTACCCTTACCTCATTCTGAGGGAGTGTGGCCCTCAGAATTGCTACACATTATTCCATTTGGATAGTTCTTTCATGTGGTTATTTAGTTTATATATTTTTTTCCTTTTACATTTTTCTGTTCATTTATTTTGATCATTTTTCTATATAGTTGTATTAATGTCTCATAAGAGTGAATATAAGACCAATGTCAGAGATATTTGCTTAAATATTATTTCTATTGAGAACTTCTTTACTTAATCTAGTTGTATTAAATTTGTTCATAAAATATATTTAATTTTATGTAATTGAAATGTTTTATTTTATCTTCTCTAATCACTTCTGTGTGTTGTTTGGTTAAGAATACTCTCCCTATCTATAATTGTATGAAGTAAGTATTTCTTTTAAAAAATTATATGACTTGTTATTGTTTTTGTTGTGTAACTTAGATTAACATTTCTAGGTTATTATAGTGTATAGTGTAAAATGTTGGTCTAAACTTCTTTTCTGCCCACCACCTTTCCAGTTCCCAGTTTTTATTGGATAGTGAATATTTCCATGGGTAATTTACATTCTTGGGTTTACTGAATACTAGGCTGGTATTTTCAATTGCTTCTTGGTCTTTAGTAGTTAAAATCAACTAGTTTTGATGATTATTAGTTTATACTCTAAATTTAAATCTGGCATTGATATGCTCTCTTTATTTTCACTTTTTTTAGTCATCATTTTTTTGACATTCTTGATCTTTAGTTCCTCAACATGAAATTTATTTTGTCAAGGTCTATGAAGTAATTCTGTGTTTCTTTGTTTTAGAACTGAATCTGTAAATTGAATTATCTAGTATCATGATTTTGATTATATTAGTTATCACCCAACCATAAATAATGGTTCTGTCTAATTAGTTAAGTATATGTGCAGTATATTATTTCATATTACGTATTGGCTTAGTTTGGTGGATCTTGTCAAATTCATTGTAGGATTTCTATGTCCCTTTATCCTCTACAATGAATGTCTTAGTGTCAATGAATGTCTTTTGACTCATATTTATCATGAGAATGATAAAATAACATGATCAAATATCCCATGAAATGATGTTTCTTCTTGTACTTGGTGACATGATGAAATTAATTCCTTTGACTCTTCATTTGTCTCCTCATTGAGATACTTCCAGACAGTCTTTCTGAGATTCGCAACTTCCCTTTGTGTTCTGGTTTCATTTGTAGTGGAAATTAATCATATGGTTCAGTTCCTTTAGCAATAATGTGTTTTATTTGATAATTATATAAGGATTTCTCTTTTGGTGAACACATTCATGTTTATTTATGGTTTATCAACTGTGATTCTCAACACCCTCTCTGCCTTTTTTGGTCACACTATCACTCTCACTGCACAATCAGAAGGGAACCACAGGAGACTGAGAGCCATTTTGCATTCTTGTTGGATTCACAGGATGCCATGACCAAAGAATACATTTTCACACTCAGATATATGGGTATTGAACCTCTCTATATTTCATGAGTCTGTTCCACATACAGCATATAGCAATTCATCATCAAATTTTTTCCAACTTGTTAGTATGTATCCTAGCATAAGCTTAGGTGGTATACAGCCTTCCAGAACCCAGAGTTACATCAATACCATAATCATGCATTCAAATAGAAGCAACTCTTTTTAAGGGATACTTTGATCATATAAAATATCTAAGTAAGCCAGACTAAAATTAGCCCTTGAGTCATAGACTTGGTACTAATCTGGCATTATAGCATGATACAATATCTTTGGGAATATTTTGGTATGACACATATATAATATTGAATATTGAAAATTGTATCTAGAATATGTGCTACAGCAAAACTCTACAATTATATGACTCTCATAATAGAGGTTTCAGACTTAATTCAGATTAAGTCTCTTGAAACATAACTACCAAAATCTTATATAAGACAGTTGGTCTATATGGTAGACATTATTTCACTCCTCTAATACAAGCATTATTGAAGAGATTTCCATGTATACAAGTGCATATTATATGGAAAGCACTGTGCTACATATCATAGATACAATGGTGAAAAAATAAGACAATCCTATATATTTGTGGGCTTTGCCCACAGTATCAAAGTAAAAGAGAAAGGGTAGAAGATAGAAAAAGATACTCCACTTAGATTATGGAGAGTGTAGTATATAGAGAGATGAATTTGTTATCCTGAAAAACTGTATTATCTTCTCACCTCTGATTTTTACTAGTTATGTGATGATGAGGAACTCAGTTTCTCTAGGTCTTAGTTTTCTCATCAATAAAATTAAAAGATTGAATTGGATTTCTACCAAGGTCCCTTCCAGTTCTTAATCTATTAGTCAATGGATTCTCCTTTTACATCTTTACTTTATATCTCTAATGCTTAGATAATAGGAGGTACTTGAAAAAATTTGATAAATTGTCTTGAAATGAATTATTAGTAATAAAAAGCCCACCGGAAACCTTTAAAATTCTTTGAGCACTTGTTTTAGGAACAAGAAAATAGGGGAGATTTTAAGATTATCTTTTATTCTGTCACTGATCACAGAAGGAGAAAATCTGTGGTCTGAAGTGTTTGAGGGTCACAGTAAAAAGAGAAAACCCCAGGGCTGGTGGATGAAAAGATGAACAACCAGGAAATTGACCAGCAAAGGTCTTATTCCTCAACAAATAGTAAAGAGAAATGTAGTAGTATAAAATCATGTAATAATATAACTTATGGTACTATATGGTTTGATGTGATTGGGAAAAAAAAATATAAACATTGGACCGTCAAACAAACAGGGCTGGGTCCCAGCTCTATCACTAATTCTCTATGACTTTAGGTCAATCACTTCATCTCTTTAGGTCTCACTTTTTTAATCTGTAAAATCAGGAATTTCTACTGAATGAAATCATATTCCATTCTATTTCTAACATTCTATGATACATTTTATGTACTTACACAGGACTAATGATGTCTTCTGAGATATTGTCCTCAAATGAGAAGCGATATTTTATAACAGCTATTGAAGTCAATATTAGAGACAAGAAGACCTGGGTTCAGGACCTACTTCTTATACACACAAGCTTTCTGACCAAGGACAAACAGCTTGAATGTTCTCTAAGATTCCAGATGAGTTGCTGATCTGCATCAATAAAAGAAGATGCTATATTGGGAGTTTCTCACACTGATGAAATCATAAATCTAGACCAGAAGAAAAAGATTGCTATGCATGGTCAAAATTAATAAATGAATAAACAAACGAATGAATGAATGAATAAATAAATAAATACAATGGACTATGTAAAACATATCTTAGTCTTATGCTCCTAAGTTATTCTTGTAAAATTTCTCATTTTACTGAGTTGAAATTAAGATTTTTATTCTTTTAACAAATACTTCCCAAGTCCATGTGCTTAGGTCTAAATATTCTTATCCACATGTTACTAGAATATAAGTGCATTATCCCAACATAATTTTATTAATACTGAAGCACGCAACTTTTCCCAGATGAGTTATTGAAGCCCAAGTGTAGTGGCTTTCCATACTAGAACTGAGGTTACCATGATGGTTTCTATGTAAAACCAAAGTAATCTTGAGATGTGGTTCAACTCTGATGAATCAGTGACATAGGAAACTGTGATCTCAGGTAGAACTTAGAAAACCCAAACACAAATTTCAATAAGAGTGTCGGAAAAAGTCACTGGATAGACAAGGGAGCAGTAGAGACTAGAGAAGGGTAGGATCTCTCTTAAATCAAAAGCCTGAGCATCAGGTCACATCCCTCACTCATCTGTGCGTGCACTTCGTGATTCTCATTCAGTTCTTTGGGATTCTCAAACAAAGTGCAATGTCCTAAAAATATTTGGAACTATTACAAAGCATAAATTATAAATGTGTCAGGAAAATGGAAAAAGGTGCCTTGGGCCTACTTAAAGCACAAAATGATCTCCACCATTATTCAGCAGCGATATGAACATCTTTGATTTCATTTCTCCTTAACAGTTCCCTCTGTTTGCTGTCGTTTCCTGCCCAGCACCGTGTCAATAATTACTAAATTAGCAGGACGCCTGTACAATTTCAGCTCAAGTGTTATTACTGACAAGTCAAACAATGAAAGCTGATCGAAAAGATGGGACTCCATCTCCTTATTTAAATGGACTGTGTTCAGAGGAGAAGATTGAAGCCCCCATTTCTTCAAAGGAAGGAGGGGAGGGAATAGTTTACATTTTGTACCGCTCAAGGACACAGAGTCAGAGGAAATGCCTTTTTAATGTAAACCTCTTTTCATTTCCAGGGGACAAAAATGAAGGTGATTGAAAAGAATCATGCTTGGTGGAAGAAGTAATTACATTTTTTTTTTCAAATCTCCAAGGAATACAGCTTTTATATTTCTTTGAGATGACCCAATTTACACTGCAATGTGCTCCTTTAAATATATGTCCTGACTTCTTTACACTGCATTGTCTCCCATGTCTAAAGACACTCCCCTTGTCACAGCACCCTGAACACACCCTTTATTGATTGATTGAAGCACCATACTACCAGTGTTCAAAAGATTCTGTCATTGTCCTTACAATTTTGGATTAAAAAAATGAAAGTGTCATCTGGCCTCTTGGCCATAGACACTGCTCAGATCTCTGGAGCATTGGGATAATTGTCAACTGAGTGGACTCCTGAAAAACAGATCGTTTGCTTCTAGAGGCACCAAAGTTATTAAACCAAAGGGGCAATGACAACAAATTCCTTATAAATTTCTCAGGTATCTAAAATAAGATGTTTGACTTCAATGTTCCATCACTTTTTCTTCTGTTGAGATGGAAAGTTATTTACTTGGCCAATATCTTTATTAGGTAACTATTAAATGCTAGGAACCTCACAGTCTTTTCATTAGACGTGATAATCTTAATAAGCTTTATCTGCTTCTGGAATTGAGTTTTTGCTACCATTCCTGTGGCACGTCACAAACTATCTACAGGTATTTATTTACTTTATACTTGATATGAACTGAAGTACATAGAGCATGAAACCCAATCACAGATTTGTTTTTTTTTCTCTTGAAATGTCAACCAAACTTCCTCTGACCTCTAACTGGATTCAGCTGCAATAACAGGTGGAAAAGTTTGTAGCAAAAAAAGTTATTTCACTTTCTAGATTATTTACCTTAAAAGTTATTATTTTGGGTATATCTGATCTTTAATGGTTTCAGGTTTCAGGTAAATTCAAAAAAAATTCTAACAACCAAAAACCTTAAGTCTCAAATCCTCAGTCTTCTTTACCATAGCTAGCCACCACTGCCACAAAAAAAGGAAAGGAAAAAGAAACTTCTGATGTTAATTGTGAAAGGTGGAGTGTAAGGAGAGAAAAATGCTTTCATAATATATTAGTCTCATTGTATAAGTTTTAAATCCTTTCTTTGCACCAGTTTTGTCATATCAGATGCAAAGATAATGATGTGGATCATTTGAAGTTATTTGTTTCGATAGCTGATAGAGAGAGTTAGGGTTGCTATCACCTGCAAATATTCAAGTAGGTATGTAGACAAACACCATGGTAGTCAGATATTCAACAAATGTGCTGAATGGGGCAGGAAGGCAGGACTAAATCTTTTGCTCCATTAACATGGGCCCCTGACATTTGACCTAACAGTAATAATCTTTGCACTGTGGGGTGAGTGGTTGTGCTTACTCCTCATGAGAAACTTCAAATAGTTTAAAGGCTGTTTTTAAAGAGATATTTATTTAGTAGTGAAATTGTAGAACTGACAAATTTTGTTAATGAGCTATAATACAGGAAACAATTTTCACATTATTATTTTCCCCCATTTGAGTAGTTTGTTTGCTTTCTAAGGGCTGTGTTTGCTGGATTCAGAGGTTTAATTTAAAATGAAAGAAACATTTTTAATTTGATTGGAAATTTTCTTAATGGAAGTATGATCAGTGCTATGTATATACGTAGAAACCAATCAAACAAATGAGAAATTGATTTTTTAAATAAATTGGGTAGCCATTTTGATTTTTGTTTTTTTACAAATTATATCACATCTTCATACATACATACACGTATACATTTATCCTTAAACTATCGAATCATTCGTAGATGGCCATGTTTTTGAATAAAAAGTTAGCTTTATACCAGGAATTCTTTATAGAAACTTAATCAGTTCTCAGGAAATTTGAAATATATATTAGTTAGTGATTTGGGTGAATATACTGTTTCTTTATGGTGAAATTTTGTAAAACAAATCATGAACATTTTGGTGCCGTTCAAGTCAGAACAAATAGCCATAACTATAGGGTTAGGAGTGGATGGAGATTTTTAATTCTTTTAACAATATTTTACTGATGCTATTTTTACCCCAAACTGAAAAGTTACTTCCCCAAACCATCCTCTAACCCCAATAGAACTGGTCTTTATATTAAAGAAAACAATTAACCAAAACCAAAAAAGACATTAACTGTATCTGCCAGTTTATACAACATTCCATAATTAGCGAAATTTTGTTGTTACCTATTATATATATAATATTTATGCATGTTTTCCTTCATTTGATCTGCCACTAGCTTTTAAAGCAGGATTTCCTATTGACAGGAAATCTCAAATAATTTCACATATAAACATTTCCTTTCTTCACTTGAATATCAAAGAACATGTTGGTATGCTAGACTTTTCAGATAATTTTTCATCTGAACTCTACCGATCTAAAGTTCATTCACAATTATAATATTTATAAAGTAGAAGCAATATACTTGGAGATTAGGATCTCCTTTTTTCCTTCATCTTTCCTTTCTTCCTTCTCTCCCTCCTTCCTTGTTCTACCCTTCTTTCTTCCCTTCTACTCTTCCTTCCTTCCTTCCTTCCTTCCTTCCTTCCTTCCTTCCTTCCTTCCTTCCTTCCTTCCTTCCTTCCTTCCTTCCTGCATTCCTGCCTTCCTGCCTTCCTGCCTTCCTGCCTCCCTGCCTTCCTTCCTTCTTCCTTCCCTTCCATCCTCCCTCTATCTCTTCTATCTTCCCTTCTATCCTTCCTTTCTTTTTTTCCCTTTCTTCCTTTGCACCTGGAGTTGCCATGGGAATCTCAAACTTAATGATTCCAAAATGCAACTCATCTTCCCTGAAATGTGATCCTTCTTTAAAACTCTTTTCTGTTTGTAAGCCATATATAGAAGGCAAGGGACTGGTATAAAATTAACACTTCTCATTTATCATCTATGAAATAATCTAGATTGACAAGACAATATAAAGGGCTATTGAACTTTGAAAATATGTCTTATTCATGTAATTCTTATCGCATAGTCTTGGTCCAACAAGCACTTAACATGGTCAGTTAGTAAAATAGTACCTATGTTTATAAAAGTTTTGAATCACGGATAACTTTGTGTGTTTGAGCTGAAAGGGATCTTAGAGATTATGTATTCTAGTACTATCATTTTACTGATTGAAAGAAAGAAATGCTTTAGACAACATTATACCCAAGGAAGAGAGAAAGCATATGATTCTTTCCCTATGACATCCTAATATTTCTTTACCTACTGGCTATTTAAATTCTACTTCTTTCACATGGTAGGCATTTGATAAATGTTTACTGATGGATTACCTAAAATTTTTAATCCTCAATTACAAGAATACCTCTGGAATGGAAAAGCGGTTTAATCTACTCTTAGTTACTTACATACTAACATGTATGAAGGAATCTGTGAGTAGATTTTAGTAAGAGAATGATAAGGAGGAGGGAGTGAATAATGAGCAGATTGGATGTGCAGAAGACACAATCACAAAATTTGAGAGTTAGAAGAGATCTCAGTGTCCTATTAGTGAAAAAAATACCAAAAAAAAAAAATCACCTCCCCAAATTCTCAACAAATGATCATATAGCCTCTGGTGAAAGTCCTCAAATGTATGGGAACCCACCACTTCTTGAGTCTGAGTTTTCTACTTTTGAGGAATATTTCTAATTGTTTAAAAGTTTCCTTATATCAAGCCTATATTTTTCTCTTTTCCACACCTTATCACTGGTTCTGTGCTCTGAGTCAAACATATCAAATCTAATTTCTCCTCTACATGAGGGCTGTTCAAATACTTGATGAAACTTCTTATACCCTTACTGAGACCTCTCTTCTCCAGGCTAAACAAATTCAGGCCCATCATCTGATACTTTTATGATATGTACTCAAGACCCTTCACTGTCCTGGTGCTAATGTCCATAAACTTTGCTTTCTAGCTCTGAACACAATACTTCAATGGGGTGTTCTCAGGGAAAGATGCAGTGGACCTATCACTTCTCTATTCCTAGGAGCAGTGTGGGAATCACAAAATGATAATTCTATGATTCTGTTCAACATGTTTCCTCTTCTGATCATTGAGACCCACCCTTATCTTTTTTTCTATATGTATGCAAAGAGACAGCTTTCATACAGCACACTGACACCTTAGAAAAATGATTAATGTCCTTCTGTGGAATGCATTTCCCCATGTCCACTCTGTAGCAACAATTCCAAGATGATCAGTAATTAAAAACGGTTTCACATTTTGACTTTGTCTCTATAATACATGATTCAATGAAAAGTGGAAATTCATTCATTTATTAATTAAGATACATCAACTAGACCAATATGTCCTGCTTCTTATAGTCCCAATATCCAGATGAGAAACTGTATTGTTACTTCTCTTGATGTTTTATGTCATCAGCCAATAACTCAGCAATAGCACCACTATATATATATATATATATATATATATATATATATATATATATATATATATATATATATATATATATATATATATATATATATAGTGTGCTACCTGTGTATCAGGGAAAGCCTATGCGTGTGTCAGTTTTTGTTGTTGTTCTTGACAGTATGAAAAGAAAATCTACCAAAAAAGCCACATTCTTCCTTAAGACAAGGGAAATATTACTAGAATTATGATTATCTCAAAGTGAAAGGAGATGGCTCAAGAGGTAGGGGTTTCTTTTATTCTACTGGTCTTTATACAAGGGATAGATGATCATTCAAGTGTCTCCTCATAAGGGTTATTCTTTTTTGAGAACAAGTTGAACTAGATGAGGATTATCTTCAACATTCCTTCTATTTATGAAACTGTGATGGATTCCTTTGCTTCCTAGTTTTATCTTTCAAGATATTATCTCTCAATCTTTATTTTCTTCTTGACTTTTGATAGCATTGATATGGTGTCCTCTCACTAATATCCTTTACCAATGAAGCTTGGCATCTACTAGGCTTTTTCCAGTCTTGTAGATCTGTCTGGGGGTAAATAAAAAACAATAAATGATTTATCCAAGTCATTTGCTGTCCAGTCAATTCAATATGTGTCAAAGTTGAAAGCTGAATCCAAATCTTCTTCAGTCCAAGAATAGTTCTTTATGTACTACTCAATATTCTCTCTCAGCTCTCTAATAAGATAATTTTTTAATGACCCAGTTATGATACTTACTTTAGCAGTGAAGAGATTCGAAGCTTGTTAAAACTGTTTTGATGACTCATTTCTTATGTTATATACAATCATGTATATTACATAATATAAATTATATTACATATTACACATAATATATAAATATATTCTATTTATTATATACTGTTGAAACAACTCATGAAATTTCTCAAAAATAAATAAGCAGTGTGTTGTCACTGAGTAAATGAGGACACTTTATCTCTATTCATGTCCATCTCTAATCATATATGTCATATCACTTTACACAGACTATGAAAAGTGTTTGAACATGACTACAAATTCAAATCGTATCACAAATTTTTATTTCAATTAAGTTTTTGATTTAAATACTGATAGATAATAATATTGTGTCTATAGCCTTTATTAGGTTTAAGTATAAAGTAATACTACTTCTTAAATTCTAAAAAAAAATACTATATAGAACTTTTCATCTAGAAAGTTCCCCAAAACTTAAAAAAATTCACTAATACTTTAAGCTACTTATACAGTTGGATAGCTCACACAGATTAATCCTCTCCTTATCTAAGAGTGAAGAATATTCAGACTCTGTCTTTGTGTGCAACTGGCTTAACAATTCATTCAGACTTTGTCTTATTATCACTTTTCCCCATTTGACATCACCTTTAAGCATTCTGACACCTTCCTTCATCTGGTAAATAAGTCACTGCATTTGAGTTCAGAGAATCTGCATTGATATCTCAAGTCTGCTACTTATTACTTATATGATTCCAGGCAAGTCATTTAACCTAGGTCTCAGTTTCTTCATCTGTAAAACTAATGGAGTGGAATAAACACTTAAATCCTTTCCTTATCTGGAGACTTATCTGATGATCTCATCAGTTATTCAACAGGGTAAGGAACCTCATATATTCCTAGCTTTGTTTCCCAGCTTAAAGGGGATGATCTTTAGTGAATATTTTGAGGAATAACAGGAAGATGCTTTTCTCAGTGGTAAAGATAGTTTGGGAGAAGAAAGGATATGAAGGGTACCTTAAATTACAATGTTGAGGTGGCCACCTCTTTCACTGACATGTAGGTCTAGACATGAACAGTTTAATCAGTCAGCAAATCAGCAAGTCAATTGTCTGTTGACAGACAAGCAGTTGACATAGACCAACCTGTCTATTTAAGTCTATAGACACAGTGCGATAGAGTGGCTGTTATTTATCTTTGATTATACATCAGGTAAGATGTGACACCTTGAATATTAACTGTACTTTATTCTCTATCCAGGGACTTATATTTATAAGGTTCCAGTACCACATTTTAACAATCATTAATCAAACATCATTGACCCAATGACTGATATGACAATGCTCTGTCTTGCTAATATTAGTACCTAATGACGAAATTAAAGGACTCAAAGTAGAATATGAAAGGGTTGCAAGATAGCACAAAAGCTCATTTTAACTGGATGATCATTGCTACTCAGTGACAAAGGAGTGTATGGTAAGGGGAAAAGGAATAAGCATCTGTAGAGTGCCTATTATGTGCCAGGAACTGTGCTAAGCCCTTTATAAATGTGAGCTTATTTGAGCCTTACAATAATTCTATGATATAGGTACTGTTATTATCCCCATTTCAGAGTTTAGGAAGGTGAGTCAGAGTTTAAAAGACTTTCCCAGTGTCACTTAACTAGTAAATTTCTGAGACTCTCTTTGAACTGTCTTTCTGACTCTGGTCCCAGATTTCTGTATACTAGAATGTCTTTATTCTTTTCATATTGACTCCCTATCACAGTTCTCACAGCAACTGCTTGAAACTTCTGCCAATCTTGTCAAACACCTAACCTCTTTATTCTGAACAAATATTCTCTCTTCTTACAGAGAAAACTAAGGCTACCTGGTATGAGCTCCCCAAATTCACTGCTTCTTCATCACTCAAGCTTTCAATTGCATAGCTCATTTTTCTATTCCTTTCACCTAGTGTCAAAGAATCAAGAAGGCTTTTAATTTTTTTTTCATTCCTTATCCTCTTTGACACCCTTATAGAATTTGTCATTTTGCTTGAATTATATCCCCTCTTCTGCCTCCACCACCTTTCTGGTCTCTGCCTTCCCTTGGCTGTTCAGACATTGTACTCCCTGATTCTTTGCTCATCATTCTGTCCATTCCTCCATCACCTCTGCTGGTTCCTCTTCCATCGTTAGCCTACTAAATGTGTGTGCTCCCCAGAGTTCTGTCTTTGATTCTCTTTTCTAGCTATATTCTCTTATTTTGTTAACCCATTCATCACCATTACAACTATCGCCACTACAGAGAGGTCCCGTTAATTCCCATCTTCAGTAATAAACTGCTAGACTAATGTGCTCAAGCTTCTTGTGAGATGTTAGCATTTTAAAGGACTTTGGAAATCATTTAAGTCAATTTCTTCATGAAATGACTTTTCTTTATTGATTATCTATCTATATCTATCTACTTAAACACATACATACATGCATATAATACATATATATTATATGTATATTGTATTTTATATATATGTATATGTACATATATATGAAAATGAGGGAATTGGGACAGTAAGTGGTTAATTGTGGGAATTGAGTGAACCACACTGACTCCATTTTGTGACACAATTCTGGAACTAGTTTAGTTTCCTTTCTGTTTTATTATGGGTCTAGTACAATTTTTGTCTTCTGTGAAAACTTTATTCAGTTGTGGGAATGGGCGGGGGGTCACTTATTGCATTGTTTGGATGAAGCTCTGCATAGTTTGGAAAATAGACTACCTCTATCTGCTGATTTAGAGATCCTAAACTAAAGATCTAGGTTATGCTGACCAGAAACCTAGTAAGTAAAGACTGATGCAAGGAGTTTTCTCACAATTGTACATCTCAAGCAACACATATATCTTATCTGAAAACTGCTCCCATACAGATCAATCAGTTATTGTTTCCACATCCTTTTGATTGTTTACAGATACTTGAAAAGGGGTGTGACACCTTTTATTTTTCTGAATTCAAGGATTTG
Source organism: Notamacropus eugenii (assembly GCF_028372415.1). Taxonomy (NCBI): domain Eukaryota; kingdom Metazoa; phylum Chordata; class Mammalia; order Diprotodontia; family Macropodidae; genus Notamacropus; species Notamacropus eugenii. Next base: position 157,490,617 of record NC_092872.1, read on the forward strand.
GTATCTGTTTGTTCTAGAACCCCACCACATCCAAGTTATAAAGCCTTTAATCTTTTCTTTAATTAGAAATCAGATTACCTAATGATATGTTGTTTCCTTTTAATTAATTGACTTTGTTTGATTAATTGTTTTAAATGTATTAAAGTCCTTCTCCTTTGTATTAAGGGTCCAGGGAAAATATGGCAGAAGGATTGGGCCAGTTAAGTGGGAGCCTTGTCTGAACCAAGAGGAAGAAGAGAGTAGGACAGACACATTGGTCTTGAACATGGTCACAGACAGGAGAGGACAGTTGTGTGTTTGTCTTTCGTTGCTGAAGAAGAACATGCCTTCAGAAAAATAATGACATGACTTGCACTTGAGTTTGTTTTGAGTGAGGGAGGGCTGTGCAGGTCACCAGCCTCACTTCTCCTCGAGAGCCATCTGAATCCAGTGACCAGATATTCATCAGGATGACTGGAGATGACCCAGGATGAGGCAATTGGGGTTAAGTGAGCTGCCCAAGGTCACACAGCTAGCGAAGGTCAAGTGTCTGAGGTGAGATTTGAACTCAGGTCCTCCTGACTTCTGCACTGGTGCTCTACCCACTGTACCACCTAGCTTCCCTGAGAGAGAACACGTAAACATGGGGACAAGGACAGGTAGGTGGTACCCAAGACAGAAGACAAACAAGAGTGGGCCAGACCAAACTAGTAGATGAAGTTGAGTAAAGGTCTCCTCTCTGGGTGACAGGGGTCTCAAGTCAAACTGAAGATTAGCTGATTTCATTGGTAGCGGTCTCTCCATTTTGATGCTTTCACTTGGAGAGTTGTTTGTTTATTTTTTAATTCAAAAATTGTTCTTATTTTTTTTGGTGTTGGTGGTGGGCATCACAGAGGGCTAAGCTGAGGGGCAAGAGCAGGCATGGAGAGTATCATACAGTATCATAAACATAGGATCATATAGTAAAATTAACATTGGTATTGTTTGGGAATGTGGATTTCTTTCAGATTTTTTTATGGAAAGTCGAATGTTCATGGTGAGAAATTACATAAATTGAGAACTGTCTGTATACATACAAAGTTTAATAAGCTACCAACAAAAAGTTGTTCTACAATTACCTGGAGCCAAGCTCTGACTTCTTTCTCATTTCTGTTCTGGGGGCTCACTGTTGACTTTGGGCCCAAAGCTTGAGATAACATTGATTCCAAGCCCTGCACACTGCCATAGTTTGTGGCTTTTATCTATTTTTAAAAATATATTTTTATTTTATTAAGTAATTCCCAGTTACATGTAAAACCTTTTAAACATTTTTAAAAATAAATTTTGGGTTCTAAATTCTCTCCCTTTCTCTTCCTTTCCTTCCTTCCTTCCTTCCTTTCCTTCCTTCCTTCCTTCCTTCCTTCCTTCCTTCCTTCCTTCCTTCCTTCCTTCCTTCCTTCCTTTCTTCCTTCCTCTCTTCCTTCCTCCCCACCCCTCGAGAACACAAGCAATTTGATACTGATTGTACAGGTGAAATCATGCATAGCATATTTCCATATTAATCATGTTCCAAATCTGTCTTCTGAGATTTGCACTGATTCTAGTCAGGGCTGACCTTGTTATTTAACTTCTTCACTTACTGAGATTCCCAGCTTCAGAAACTTGTCATATGAATGACCTTCTATCTTGTTTTAGGCCAAGTTCTCCCTTGCAATGACCTACCTAATCAAAGGTCTAGGCATCCTCAGTCCCTGTTGAAGCTCTCAGAAGATAGGATTTGCTTTCAAGTTGTTCTCCTAGAGTTTCTGCAGAAACCCAGCACTCTTACCTTGGCCCAGTTCCTTTTCTCTGCCTACCAGAAGCTGAGATGCCTAAGCTCTCTCCTTAAAGTTCTTCCTCGAGTCTATAACAGTAGTTCACATTTACATAATTAGTTTAAATTTTCCAAAGCACTTTATTTATGGTTATCTCCCATGAGCTCAGTAATCACATTCATGCCTGAATTGGGACTCAAATCCAAGTCTTTTGACTCCTAGTCCTGTGATCTTTCTATTACAGCTTTCTTTCTTTCTATCTACTTTATTTAACCCATTTCACCTGGATGAAAAGCAAGCGTGTGTAGGTAATAGTAATGAATGCTGGACATCTCAAGGGAATGAGAAACAGCTAGGAAAGGTAGAAAAGAATGTAAGTTAGAACAGAAAAGAAGGTGGGGGGATAATTTTGCTCAAGGTTCACCCTACTTCTTTCTCTTTCTCTTAGAGGCTAACTTAACTACTTCTTAACTCTTTTTGATTTTCTAATTATAGTTAGCAGGAAAGTGAAAGAGTAGAAGGAGAGAAGGGAAAGAGGGAGGAAGAGAGAAGGAATGAGCCCTTAGTGGTCTGGCTTGTGAGGTGATCCTACAGAAACTTGAGAATGGTTTCAATTTGATTAAAATTAACAAATTCTTGTTAGTTAGCCCTTGTTGGTGCAGAACTCTTTGCGAAGTGCCAATGGAGACATAAAAATAAATGATATAGCGCTCTAGCCCTCAGTCACTTTTAAGGCTGGTCCTAGAACTAGTTGTTTGGCATAAATAAAAATAATAGATATAGGTATATTTTCATAGAATTACAAAGTTTTAGAGCTAAAAGGGATTTTGTCAGTTTTTTTTTATTCTGGCTTTTCTATTTCTAACTGTGCCCTGTATGTTGCAATAGCGTTGTATGTGTGTGTGTGTGTGTGTGAGTGTGTGAGTATGTATGTTTATGTGTGTGTACATATACATACATATATAATATATGTATATATTTATATGTGTATATATGTACATATATATACAAATATATGCACACATGTGTGTGTGTAGACATATTTCTTTTTCTAATTAGATAATCAACTCCTCCAACCACTTCCACCAAGCTTATCTTGGGTAAATAGCAATGCTTTTGGATAGGTTTTCTCATTAAAGTTTCAAAAAAGGAATAAGAATGAATCTTTGCAATGTCTCTCAACTTTTGTTGTATTTCTCAAGGCACAGGAAGCCTTCTAGATTAGAGAATCAATCCCATACCTTTAAATTGAAAGCAGATCTTCCTGAACCACTCCCACCCCCACCCCAAATCATCCATTACAGAGATTTAACAAGTTCAGTCAGCTAGTAGGTCAGGAATGTGATATTATTAGTCTTGGAAAAAGGAAGAGAGCCTTTCTGCCAGGCCATTGGCAAAGTCAAAACAACATGCCCTTCTAGTCAGAAACATAAATTGTGGTCTTTCAAGAAGATAAAGCATTTTTTTAATGGGAATGAGGGAGGGAGAAAAGAGACAAAGAATCAATATTAAGAAAAACGCAGTGTATTTTAATGGATAGATAACTGGACAGAGAGTCAGGAAACTTGCCAGTGATTCACAGTGAGACTTTTTAGAGGGGTCATTTAACACTTTCCGTGCAACAGTTGCCTATCTCCAAAGTGAGGATAATAATATCTGCCCGTCCTAGGGATGATATCAAAATTTATGAGATGATAGACCCAATACTCCAACCTTCAAGATTAAAGAAGGTCTTTAATGGTTTGTTCATCAGTGAGAAATTATTGGTGGCCTTTTCTTTCTTCAAAGGTCTAAGGGGTGGGTGTATTGATGTATCCTTGAAATCTGGTAGCTAAGAGTATTATTCAATTCATTAAGCACTCATCAAAAATCTCCCCAGTGCTTGGCATAGTGCTAGGTGTTGGTATAGAAGACAAAAATGAAACATTTTCTGCAGAAAAAATAGAAATTACTTTAGAAAGTTAATAAAATGTGTCATATACCCCTACTTCCAACTTGTGTTGTTAAGTATTTAGTGCCACATTAACTCAGACTCTATAGAGATACCAATGAAATAAAAGGCTAACCATATAAAAAAGCTAAAGACACCCTCTCCTGCCATCCCAGGTACCCAACTTATAGGCACATATTATTGTAAGCCTTAGGTGGATGTAGCTCAGCAGTAATTTGGGAATCTTGAAAGAAAGTTATTGTATCTCAGCTAAGAATGATATAGATAGCTTTGTGATTACCTAGGAGTTCAAGCTGACCAGACCATTTACACATATAGAAATTTGCCTATGGACTTTTGGAAAAGTCTTTTTAATAAGATGCCATATTTTTGTTCCAAACTTTCTAGAAGATTGAAAGAGGCAAAATTGAATGATTTAAAGCTCACAAGAGCAGAGTAAGGGTCTTGAAGGCCCTCAGATAGTTATTCATTCCCCTTTCTTGCCATGATTTACTATACAATTTATAATCACACTTGAACTTGTAGTTCTAAATCAGAGGTTATTTTTGATATGGTAACTGGAATCTGTAGAGAACTATTAAATCTTCCCTTCAGCATTCTTGAACTTTTCCATACCCTTTTGGAAGACTCAGAATAGTTGGAACCAGGCAAAGATGCATTCACATATATATGAATAGTTAGAGTTTTGTTAAATAGAAAATAGAAGTTCTAGTTTCTGTACAGTGCATCTTGAATGATATTAAATGGGAAGCAAAATTGGAAAACTTTTTGTACTGTGCTTTTTGGCAAAAACTGTGTATATAATATACATAATGCATGTATATGCATAAATACATGTGATATATGGAAAATGATAGGGAGATGAATATATGTATTGTATAATATATATGAACAATTTGTGTCTATATCCAAATTGGTTTAAATTTATTAAATCAAATTGTTTTTCAAATTTCATTTGAATTTTCATCAGTCAGATTATTAATGAAAAGTTGATTGTTTCAGTATTTGCTTTTTTAAAATCAAGGAAAAAGAAATCCCACTGTTGGGTTCAGTAAAATAAGACCTCACGTAAAAAAAAAATCAGAATAAATTAAAACATTTTAATTATGTGCAATTAAAAACCTTTTGCACAAATAAAATTTATACAGCTGGAATCAGAAGAAATGATATGGATTACCAGAAATTTTGCAACTAGTGTCTCTGATAAAAGCTTAATATCCCAAATCAGTCATCAAATAATAAGAAGTATTTTCAAATTTAGAAACATAAACCTCAAATAACTATCTCAATGTGTTAAAAAAAAAGTGCTAATAACTAGAAAATTACAAATTGAATCAACCTTAATCTATTACCTTATACACTACAAAATAATAAAGTAAAGGAAACTCATTGTGTGGTTTTGGAAAGATGAGAATGCTAATTTCAAGCTACTGGTTCTGAAAATGTATTCAACCAATCTAGAAAACAATGTTTCATTATGTGAGAAAAATCATAATTTTTGAAAATATCCTGGGATCCAGAGATTATACTGACTGTGAACCAGCATAGTTCCTGAAAATAAGAAAAGATCTATATGTTCAAAAATGTTCATAGTTAAGTTATCTGTGGCAAGAAAAATGTTGGGAGTAAAATATTTGCTCAGTGATTAACCCAGTTCTTCCTGGCTTCAAGGCCACCTCTCTATACACTAAACCACTCAGCCTCCATTGCAATGTATGAAACAACAAACATGAAGAATTCAAGCAAACATGGAGGAAAGCTATATGATATTATGTAGGCTTCATGACTATGAGAGCAGCATAAAAAACAGCCACAACAATGTGAATAAAGTTACTAGGAAGAGGAAAAGATAATCCGTTTTGATATAAAGGTCCATATTAGTGCTGTGTTAGCACAGGTAAGGGGTGTAACTCTTCTCTGGAGTTAACAATTGATAAGTAAATTATTTAAAGGAGAATGCACTTTGTATAGGAATGTGTTTCAGTATTTGTTGAGAAGTATCTAAACACAATGCATCAACAATTTAAGGGACACTACTTTGGGCAAGGCACAGACAATATCAATATTGATATGTGAAAAATGACTTAAAATCCATCTTGTCAATTAACTGCTTTTTCTATATGATACTAACTTTTTATTACATTTTTTTTGTTTTTCTTGATCGATCAGTTTAAATAAAGCACATTGTACCTCCTTCTTTTTTTGAAGTAGAAAACTTTTGATCTGGCCATATTTGTCCTCATCACTCAAGGTCATCCTGATGAGAACTTAATTTACTCTAGTTTGAGGGGGAGAAGGGAGGAAGGAGTCACCCATGTACAAAACTTCCCTTTTCCTTTTTAACATTTTCTCTTTGAAACATAGGGAATCCAAGCCCAGGGAGCAAAAGCAAAGGTGCTGGCCCCTGTAGCGAGATTGAACATAATTGGATGCTTGTGTGTCAAAGCAGCCGCCATACAAAGCTGAGTATCTACACATCAATAGGAAGGCAAGTAGGTCAGAAGATAACCTTTAGTATCACATATATAGGCTCCATCTTCTTAAGGCTCTTCTTGGAAGCCAAGGAATTCTCTTGTTACCCAGTAAAGTAGATGCCTCTTATTAAGGGGGTGTTAATAATGGTGGACAATTCAACTGTGAGCCCTTGAGCCCATGGTAGTCTTCCTTCAAAGAAACTGAGAAACCTAAAGAAGCCAAAAATAAATCCTGGCAATGCCCAATACTATAAAAGAAAACATTTGAAAATATTTCTAAGCCCACTTCTGAGTGTCAAAAAATTGTCTGAACTCAAGAAGAGGGGGTGGGAAATCAAATCTCTGAACTAGTATAAATCAGCTACCATTATGTTATAATTAGATTACAAAATTTCTAACATGTATTTTTCTCTTGGTAAAATTCTGATTAAGACAGCTGAAGTTCACTCACAGTTCATTCCCCGAAAGGCACTGAAATAAGATATGGATCAGTTTCTTGACATAGTATTTAGTCAAGTTATTTTAAAAAAATATTACTCTATGTATTTTGACTTTAATGCAATCTTGTTCTCACCCAAGAAACCAAACAATCCTTCAACGGAAGGAATTATTTATATTTCCTATCGAAATTTTCAATCCAACCTTTTGATTGCCACTAAAGTCTTATATGAAATATTATAGATAGTGGATCAAGGTAGTGAATTGTACTCTTCTGTCCAGAAAATGAGCCCTTTTAAAATTTGTCAATACTTTCTCATAAAACTCTAACAGTATGGTCTTGTTGATAATAGAGAGTTAGAAATCATGGCAGATTGCTATTGTAAAACCTAAGTGACATTTTAGTTACATGACACAAACCTGGTTGGACAGATTCGAGTTTTTATTCAATTGCATAATTTTAGAAATAGAATGAATTGATCTGTTATTTTGCTTTTGTGTAGCTCAGAGGTGTCAAAGTTTCATCATGGCCCATGATACTCCTGAGTGGGACTCACAACAGAGTAAAATGTAATTGGAAAATTAAAAAATATATATACAATAGAACATAGATAATGTTGGTTTGTGTTTTTCTAAGTCAATGTGAGACAGATAGCTATACTCGTGCATAATTTAGTTGCTCTTTACTCTATTTGAGTTTGATAACATTGATGTAGAAAAGTCTAAACAACACACAATTCATTAAATTTTAAGCTATGTGTATTGTTGAAATATATGGTTAAATCATAGAATTATAGAAATTCAGAAGTTGAAGGGTCTTTAAAGATCATTTAGTCTAATCTTTATGTGAGTAGGCATCTTGTCTGCAGTCTGCAGCAATGTGGACAAATGGCCATCTATCTTCCATAAGAAGACCTCCAATAATGATAAAAGCTTATGCCTCCTGAGACAGCCTGTGCCTCTTTTAAACATCTCTAATTGTTAGCATTTTCCCCTAATAGGGAGCTTAAATCTAATTCTCTGCAATTCACATACTTTGTCCTTTGTCCTGCCTTCTGGTGCCAAGAAAAACACTAATTCATCTTTAACAAGATATCCCTTCAAATACACGAAACCACCTTGCGTGTCCCTCCTCTCCCAAGTCTTCTTTTCTTCAGACGATATCTGATTCAATATCTAGTTTGTAAAATAAATCATTTTTTGCTATGATTTCTAGTCCTTTTACCTTTCTGCTTGCTTTCCTCTGTACCTTTTCTACTTTGCCAGTCATTCCTAAAATAAGGTAGTTGGAATTAAATACCGTACTAAACCATGCGGTTTGATAAAGCAAGAATACAGGGAGATTTTCACTTCCTTCCTTATGGACACCATGTTTTTTACTAATACCTATCTAAGATCGCATTAATTTTTTGGTTTCCTTGATATTCTATTAACTTACCTGGAACTTTCTGTCCACTAAAAACCTCAAATCTACGTACAGGGATGTTTGCTTTGCTTTACCACAAATACTCTTTATTTATACATATTTTTTTTTCTAAGTCCAAGTGTAAAACTTTACATCTCATTTTTTTTGGATCCTAGTTCTATCAAGTAACATACTATTTATCTATCTATCTCACTATAGCATTATCCAGTCTTAATAAGTATTTGGTCTATACTGTCATTGAAATAATTTATAAAAATGTGACATAGCAAAGGATGAAGTCCTTTCAATACCGCTGAAGAGATTTTTCCAGGTTAACATTAATTAGGCAATAATTTATATAAAAATATAGGTGTGAGAGTGCCTTTTTGTATCACTTATTTGGGGCCAGATTGGTCGGTGCAATTTCTAAGGATTAAATTTTAATTGTTTTGTAGCTGTGCTTCCTTTTTACATTGTTGTAGTCATCGGGAAGACTGATTCTTCTTACTTTACTTTGGATCAGTTCATGTAAGTCTTCCCATAGCAGAATCTAGTCTTTATGCAATCATGCTAGCTTTTAATGATCACCACTTTCTTAAGTGCACATAATTTGTCCCATTGTTAACAGGATTTAGAAGTTTGTCAGGCATAAAAGTCAATTTCACTGTCCTACAGTTTGAAAAATGTACCTTAATAACAGAAAACATTCTTTAAGTTTTACAAAATGCATGTATTATCTCATTTTTTCCTCATAACATTATAATTTAACAATTTTATGCCTATTCATGAAGAAAATAACTTTCAGAGAAATCAGTGATCTTGTCCATGATTACCCTCAAATAAGACATAATTTAAAACTATTTTTCCAGCATAACATGTGTTTTTTTCTCTCTCTGTCACTCTAAAAAATTTAGAAGACATTAAATTCAATGAATGTGTATCAAGTATTTGTAATACAAAACGTACTTCCCTAGTCTCTGAAGAGACTGAGGCAAAAAGAAAGTCTCTCCCCTTAGGATGAATACATTTTAAAGTAAGGGGATTCTATATAGAAAATTCAAAACATGATAAATGCAAAATAATTTCTTTGGTGGAGAGATACCCAAAACTTGGGAGAGCAGTAAACATTTACTATAAAATATATTACTTGAGTTGTATTTTCAAAGAAGTTATTGATTCTATGAGACAGCTGAAGAAGGGATACACTACAGATACAAGGGGTGGTCTGTACAAAGGTATGGCGATGGGAGGTGGAATGTTATGTTCACTAAATAGCAAATAGAACAGCTTGAATAGGATGTAATGTATGTAAAGGACAGTAATGCACAAGGATCCTAGAAAGGTAGGCAGAATCAGACTCTAAAGGCCTTTAAAATTTAAATCAACAAGTCTGAATTTATTTTGCAGATAGAAGGAAGACACTGGAGTTTCTTGAACGGGAGAGTTATGTGATCAGTGCTATGCTACAGGAATATCATTTTGGCAAATATACGGAAGATGTTTATTAACGAGAGAGAGTGGCAGCAGAGACATTAATTAGCAGACCATTATAATAGTTCAAGAGGGAGGTTAGCATTACCTGAGCAAAGGTACTCACTATGTGAATGGAGAGAAGGGGACACGTGAGCTATATTGCGATGATATAATTGATAAAATGATGAAAAGTAATTTAATCTGTGAGTTCCAGCAGTACTGTGGAATCTTTGCCATTCTCTACAATCTTCAAAGGTCACTGGCAAACATTTACCAAGGATATAACTTTGATTTTGGCGGGGGGTTTATATTTTGTTCTAGGCCTTTTAAAGTCTCATTGAGGCAACCTAGGTGTTTTCTTGATTTTTCCTTAATAATTTTGGGTTTTACCCTCCTCAAATAACTACTTTTGTTCCAAACTTATGATTCTGAAGGTTATTTGGTAGTGAAAATTGAAACAAAATAAGAGTTGAATAGATATGTCTTCTCCCTATTGTCTTCTGTTATTATCCACCCATAGGATACACCCATCCTATCCTTTCTCTGATTTTCTCCTCACCAAAACTAAATAAATGTACCAAAAAATCATTTTTAAGCATTTTGAGTTTTAGCATCCCTGATTCTTTCTCAAACTATTGTTCTAGCCTTTTGCATTCATCTAGTGACTTTTCTTCCAACTGCACTACATACTTTAAAAAAATACAGTGAATAGCAAGATCATTTCCTTTAGATAATTGTCTAACCAATATGGATATTTGGGAAAATCTGCATAATTTTTCCATGTAATGCTTGCCTTAGAGCCAGAAAGCAACATAGAGGTTGTATAGGACAATGATCTCATCTTACAGGTGATGACGCTGATATCCATCTTAACTTTATGAAATGTTCCACAGGTAATAGAGAGGAGTCGAGATTTGAATCAAATTCCTCTGATTCTATGTCCAGGCTTCTTTTTACTGTACCCACCAAAGTGTCCCCACATACATTTCTTGGAGGGTATATGGAGGTTTATTTTGTCTATTTTGTCCAAAAAAGAAATCACTTCAATAATATACATATTTGATCATTTCCTAACATCTGAAACTCCTTGGTTATAACTACATCACAATACTCTGATTTAATAATTTTTTTTATTTTGTTTTATTTTGTTTGCTGGGATTTAAATTATAATAGCAGGTTCAAGTGATTTCAACACTACCAAGAAAAACAAACAAACAAACAAAAGTATGGCTATAATTGTAAGAAATGAGAGTAATGCTTTCTGTTAAAATATAGTAGAATTTTAAATAAATAATAACTTGCATGTATTTCGTAAACTTTACAGTTTACAAAAGGCTTTCCTTACAATAATGTGAAGTAATCTCAGATAGTTGATATAAAATAGATAGACACACATATACAAAGACATATACGTATTTATAGTAGCTTATAGCTTCATAACTTAGTCTAAATCCTATAAGTGTGGTAAGCAAGTACAAACCATCATTATTTTACACATGAGGAAACTGAGGCTCAGAGAGTTGAAATTCCCTACTTGTCTATGTCCCTACCCAGTTTAATTATTAAACTGAGATATAAAACAAGTTATATGTTTTTTAAGGCCATTGATGATCTCTCTAGTCTATATTTCCTGTTAATATACGAAGAATTTGTGAGTTTAAAGCAGAGTGAAATATATAAGCAAGTAATCCATCTCTTAGTAAATTTTAGAGATCTTATGTACCTGCCCTTTGGTCATGAAACACGGTGGTGTTAGAAGCATAGTTTGAAAGCAGGTCATCTTGATGCCAAGGTCAATACTATTAGCCAATAAAATAAGCTTACTTTGTTCTCTTGCTTCTTATCATTGCCTCAAAATCCTGAATCTATATTCAAACTGAGTAGCTGATGTTAATTGGAACATTATATATATATATATATATATATATATATATATACACATACATATATATATATATTTAATTACATCCACCACAATATCCTTGTCACTATTCTGTCAAGAAGGCTTCTATTAGTTGAAGAAGGAAACTAGAATATACAATGCTTCCAGTAAGTCGAGACTTTACATGAACATTCTTGTTCTAACCCTGGATTATAAAATACCTGGTCTAATAACCCTGAAATATTTTGTTTCTTCCTACTTTCAATTCTATTTGAAACATTTTCATTCAATTTTGGGTGGCATCTGCCATAAGAAAGTGATATTTGTCACATGATGTTGGAGACCGAAATATCACTTCAAAATTACACATATTTGACCAATATCATTTTAAATTGCACAAACCTCGAGTGTGAACTTTGATTTTTAATTTGGCAAGATTTCCTTTCACTCAGTTTTCATGTCATTTCATTATCTGTTTATCTTATTTTTTCTCTCTAGTGCACTTAAGAAATAACCTAGGATATTTATTTAAAAAATATGTGCAAATATATATATATTATATATACATATACATATATATGTGTATATAAACACATGCACACATATATAGTATTTCTTTTTGAGGTGGCACAGAATTGTAAATTGAAGGAATGTCAGTCTATTGAGGAATGGCTGAACAAGTTGTGGTATATATATATATATACACACACATACATGTGTGTGTGTGTGTGTGTGTGTGTGTGTGTGTGTGTGTGTGTGTGTGTAATGAGATGCTATTATGCTGTAAGAATTGATGAGCTGGTTGATTTGAGAAAAACCCAGACTTACATCAACTGATGCTGGGTGAAGTGAGCATCACCAGGAGAGCATTGTACACAATAAACAACATTGTTGGATGATCAACTCTTATTGACTTAGCTCTTCTCAGCACAATTCCAAAAGAGTCATGATGGAAAATGCAATAAACATCCAGAGCAAGAAATATGGCGTGAGAATGCAGATTGAAGCATACTATTTTCACTTTGTGTGTGTGTTTTCCTTCTTGTTCCGCTTCTTCTTTTACACATCTAATGTGGAAATATGTTTGCACGATTACTTATGTATAACCTGTAACAGATTACTTGCCATCTTGGGGAGGAGGGATAGGAAGTAGGGAGAAAAAATTTGAAATTCAAAATATTATAAAAATGAATGTTGAAAACTATCTTCACATGTAACTGGAAAAAATAAAATGCTATTTACCCTAAAACAAATAAATACTTTTAAAATATGCAAATTTATCCAAGATGACCCATTCTCTTATCAGTTCCCCAAATGCTGGCTTTCTAATCATTAACTAATTGTCTCTGTGCTCTATTGACAACTTAGCCAACTTCTTGCTAATTTTTGCTGACATGATAGAGGCCTCTAAGAACTGGGCTAACCTTTCACTGTCCACTGAAGACCCACAGGTCTGAGGACAATTGATTGACCTGGCCTCTATGTTAGATAAAACCTCATCAGCGTTCCAAGTGATTTGCTTAATGAGGCATCATTAATTGACAACAGACAGGTGAACACAGAAGTTCTTTATTTATTATGCTTCTGTTAAATGCAGAAGAAACAGAAGAAAGCAGAAGAGCTGACATAATTACACCTAAATTTGTGGCTTTCTTGAGTCATATTGAAGGGAAGACCCCACTATCAGAAAGTCACATGTTATTGAGTCATGTCAGTGTCATACGTTGTCCATAGTTACCAAATCATTTGAGAAATTGCTAGCTGATGTTAGGAATGTTGGTTATTTTTTTTTTTCTCTCTCTTTTTTTTTTTTTATTTAGCTTTTAACATTCATTTTCACAAAATTTTGGGTTTCAAATTTTTCCCCTTTTCTCCCCTCCCCCCCCAAACGCCAAGCATTCTAATTGCCCCTATGACCAATCTGCTCTCTCTTCTATCATCCCTCTCTGCCCTTGTCTCTGTCTTCTCTTTTGTCCTGTAGGGCCAGATAGCTTTCTATACCCCTTTACTGTATTTCTTATTTCCTAGTGGTAAGAACATTACAGCTGATCCTAACACTTTGAGTTCCAACTTCTTTAGCTCCCTCCCTCTCCACCCCTTCCCTTTGGAAGGCAAGCAATTCAATATAGGCCAAATCTGTGTAGTTTTGCAAATGACTTCCATAATAGTTGTGTTGTATAGGACTAACTATATTTCCCTCCATCCTATCCTGTCCCCCATTACTTCTATTCTCTTTTGATCCTATCCCTCCCCATGAGTGTTGACCTCAAATTGCACTCTCCTCCCCATGCCCTCCCTTCTATCATCCCCTCCCACTCTGCTTATCCCCTTATCCTCCACTTTCCTGTATTGTAAGATAGGTTTTCATACCAAAATGAGTAGGCATTTTATTCTTTCCTTTAGTGGAATGTGATGAGAGTAGACTTCATGTTTTTCTCTCACCTCCCCTCTTTATCCCTCCACTAATGAGTCTTTTGCTTGCCTCTTTTATGAGAGATAATTTGCCCCATTCAATTCTCCCTTTCTCCTCCCAATATCTTTCTCTCTCACTGCTTGATTTCATTTTTTTTTAAGATACGATCCCATCCTCTTCAATTCACTCTGTGCACTCTGTCTCTATGTGTGTGTGCGTGTGTGCATGTGTGTGTGTGTGTAATCCCACCCAGTACCCAGATACTGAAATGTTTCAAGAGTTACAAATATTGTCTTTCCATGTAGGAATGTAAACAGTTCAACTTTAGTAAGTCCCTTATGACTTCTCTTTGCTGTTCACCTTTTCATGGTTCTCTTCATTCTTGTGTTTGAAAGTCAAATTTTCTTTTCAGCTCTGGTCTTTTCATCAAGAATGCTTGAAAATCCTCTATTTCATTGAAAGACCAATTTTTCCCCTGAAGTATTATACTCAGTTTTGCTGGGTAGGTGATTCTTGGTTTTAGTCCTAGTTCCTTTGACTTCTGGAATATCCTATTCCATGCCCTTCGATCCCTTAATGTAGAAGCTGCTAGATCTTGTGTTATCCTGATTGTATTTCCACAATACTTGAATTGTTTTTTTCTAGCTGCTTGCAATATTTTCTCTTTCTCCTGGGAGTTCTGGAATTTGGCCACAATGTTCCTAGGAGTTTCTCTTTTTGGATCTCTTTCAGGCGGTGTTCTGTGGATTTCTTGAATATTTATTTTGCCCTCTGGTTCTAGAATCTCAGGGCAGTTTTCCTTGATAATTTCATGAAAGATGATGTCTAGGCTCTTTTTCTGATCATGGCTTTCAGGTAGGCCCACAATTTTTAAATTGTCTCTCCTGGCTCTATTTTCCAGGTCAGTTGTTTTTCCAATGAGATATTTCACATTATCTTCCATTTTTTCATTCTTTTGGTTTTGTTTTGTGATTTCTTGGTTTCTCATAAAGTCATTAGCCTCCATCTGTTCCATTCTAATTTTGAAAGAACTATTTTCTTCAGTGAGCTTTTGAATCTCCTTTTCCATTTGGCTAATTCTGCTTTTGAAAGCATTCTTCTCCTCATTGGCTTTTTGAACCTCTTTTGCCAATTGAGTTAGGCTAGTTTTCAAGGTGTTATTTTCTTCAACATTTTTTTGGGTCTCCTTTAGCAGGGAGCTGATTTGCTGTTCATGCTTTGACTTCATGTCTCTCATTTCTCTTCCCAGCTTTTCCTCCACCTCTCTAACTTGATTTTCAAAATTCTTTTTGAGCTCTTCCATGGCCTGTGCCCATTGAGTGGGCTAGGACAGAGAAGCCTTGATTTCTGTGTCTTTGCCTGATGGTAAGCATTGCTCTTCCTCATCAGAAAGGAAGGGAGGAAATGCCTGTTCACCAAGAAAGTAACCTTCTATAGTCTTATTTCTTTTCCCTTTTCTGGGCATTTTCCCAGCCAGTGACTTGACCTCTGAATATTTTCCTCACACCCACCTCACCTCCTGATCCTCCCAGCCAGTGTTTGGGGTCTGAGATTCAAATGCTGCTTCCAGCCTCAGGGCTTTGGGTGGGGGCAGGGCTGCTATTCAGTGTGAGATTAAATTCAGATGCTCAGATGAGGGCAGGGCTGCCTCTCAGGCTCAGTTCCCTCAGGGAGTTTATGCACAGACCTTCAACAATGGATCCAGGCTCCTGCCTGCTTGGAGAGCCCTGGTCTGCCGCTGCCCCTCAGCTTCTGTCTCCCGAGGGGGCCCGAGCCATGGGGGCACCCCACTCCCCCCTCGACCCACCAAAGGGACTCTCTCACAGACCCCCGTCACCTCTGGGTGGAGGTACTTTTGCGGCCGCTGGAGATCCCGTCCCTGAAGCCCGCTCGGATCTGTTCCTCTCGGTGCCGCGGCCACGGCAGGGCTGTACTCAGCTCCCAGTCCCGGCGCCCAGTCCGCAGCACGAAGGACCTTTTACGAGAGGTTTGCAGGTCTCTCCGGAACAGAAATCTCCCTCGCTCCAATGTTCTGTGGCCTCTGGGTGCAGAATTCGCCGTGAGTTACTTCTTTGTAGTTGTTCTATGGGTTGTGGGTTCGGAGCTATGTGTATGTGCGTCTTTCTACTACGCCATCTTGGCTCCGCCCCCTGTTGGTTATATTTTTCCAAGAAAAGATAAATGCTGACACAAATATCAAATTGATAATCTTGACCTGATAACTGCCAAATAAACTCCTACAGTGGTCACATATACATCAGGGAAGTGATATCATGTTTGATTAAAAAAGGACTACTTAAGAAGAGAGCATCCATCTGTATCAAATTAATTCAATTTATATTACTTTGTTTTAAATTTTAATAGATTTTTTCTTTTTTCCACAACATTTATTTCCATGTGTATCCCCCTACTCAATAAACCATCCTTTGTGAAAAAGTTTTTGAGAGAAATAAAAAGTTCAGCAAACTAAGCAATACATTATTTGAGTTCAGCAATGTGTGTATGTATACAAATATATATGTATATATATATTTGACCATACTTGATTATTGTAATTACACAATGTTCTGTCTTCTTCTTCTTCTTCTTCTTCTTCTTCTTCTTCTTCTTCTTCTCTCTCTCTCAGTATATGTATGTATGTATGTATATGTATATGTTGCAGTCCTTGTATAATGTATATATTTCCTCACTCTGTTGATAGTACTCTACATAGTTCACAAATCTTTCAATGCCTCTCTGAATTCTTTATATTCATAATTCCATATGGTCAATAATTTTCTTTTAATTTTGTATTATACTTTGCTTAATCATTTCCCAATTGATGGACATCTAATTTGTATCTAGGTCTTTGCTACTACAAAACATGATGAAATTTCTGTGTTGCCGGATAAATGATCTTTCTATCTGACTTATATGGCTATATCCCAAGCAGGGGGTGAACAAACATCTCTTAAATGTATATAATATATAAGGTGGAGTGTTAGCCCATGGAGTTAGAAAGAGAAAATAAATCGTTACTTCCCATTCTCAAAGACCTTATAGCCCTATGGTGATTGAAACATGCACAAATGATAATGCAAAGCAAAATATGGTAAGAGCAAAAGAGAAATTTGATGAGAAAGAGATCACGTCCATCCAGTAAGGATAAAGAAAGGCTTAATGGAGGCAGTGGCACCTGAAAGTGGCCTTAAAGGAAGGGAGAAATTTCCACAGGCAAATATTGTTAGAGAGGAAGGATCTATTTTGTGAATGGGGGACACTGTGAGCAAAGGTGTAGAGAAGGGTAAGTATAAAACTAGAATGGGATGTCGTGAGTAGTTAAATTTGTCCAAAGTGTAGTAGTGGCAGCCTCGCAAAGAGGAAAAACTACAAATATACATGAAATAGACAGTAGATAGGAATACTATCACTGTGTACTCTATCACTATAGAGTAATAAAGTTGGAAAGATATCTTACCTGTGATAGGCAAGGGCTCCATAATTTGTTAATGGTATCCACAGCTTCAAGTTATACAATTTATTATGAAGTAGTGTGGGGATGACATAAAAAATAACTTCAACCCTAAACCTAAATTATGTAAAATAAAATAATATTGAAATCTGAATAGGGAAATCTGAAATGGTCAAAAATCATTGAAAATTTTCACTAAATATAAATGCTATAAGTTATAACTAATTATAATTAATAATAAACAACAACCAAGCCAAGTATTTTGAAAAGGAGATGGGCATAAGTAGAGCAGAATTTTGGAAATCCCTGTTTGAGTATGATGGCATGAATCCTACTAGTAGATCATTTGTCCCAAAAAAAGAGTAACTCGAAAAACCCCAACAATATTGGTATTTAATATAAAAATTATAAATGGATATACCATCCCACAATATTTGATGGAGAGTATAAAAATATTTCAGGACTTGTACATGTGGTAGTCATTTCAACAGTAAGAAGATTAACTGAAAAGGTACACAAACAGTAACAACCAAAATAAATTTGATATATCAATTTTACTGCATTGGCTTGAGAAACAAACACATCAAAAGAGGGAGAAAATTCCTGAAAGATTATGTAGAAAATTTATGGTCTATTACATTAGTGGTGTCAAACTCAAATCAAAATTATGTAAGGATACCCATGGACCACAAGTTGACTTAGAAAACCACATATTAAAATTATCTATGTATTGTATTTTTGTTTATTGAATTAAATATTTCCCGATTACATTTTAATCTTGTTTGGATGTTACTCTGAAGTTCTGTGGCCCTCCTGTGGCCCATGGAGTACCTGTTTGAGCTCTTCTCTAGAAGGTCAAAATAAATTTCAATGCAAAAAAATGCAAACTGGATCGAATGAGAAACAGAAAACTTATGCACCATCAATATAATGAATGACAGAAGAATTATAGGAGACTGAAAGGAGGGGACTGAAACCATTGCTTCTCTCACAAACTGGAAAACAGCAGGAGCAGATAAAATCTATAATTATTGTTTCATCCACTTCACAGTTGCACATGAATTGATAGCACAGCAATTGACCACAATTGTCTCAGAAGTAAGCTTGACCCCACCTTTCTAAATAGAAAGCATCACATATTACCAAAATATGAAAACAACAGTAAACCCTCTAAATATAGACTAATTATATGCTTGTGAATTCTGTGTAGAATATTTGCAACTTACCTTTATCTCCTTTGTATGATTCTTGTACATACTCAGGCATGTGCTGCAGCTAGAACTGATTCACAAGTACAGACTGTTAAATTTTCAATATGGGCACTCACACCTTAGAAATAGGTAACCACCACAAACCAAGGCTTGATTTATTATTTTGTAGATTGCCTAGACTTAAGGAAGTGACAGAGAAAATACTAATAATCCAGATTAAATCTTAAAAGTGTTTTGTGCATACATTTGTTTTTCTGGAGAGGTGGATGTTAAGTGTTTATTGGCATACCTCTATATATGGCTATTTGTATGTTGTTTTTCCCATTATAAAACTATTAATACTTATAAGACAATAACATATTGACTGAGGAATCAAAAATGTATGCCAAAATATATACAAAAAGTAAAAACAGACAACAATAACAACAACAAAAAATTATTTCCCCCAAACTCTGTACATTTTGTAATTTTGAAGAATCTGAAAACATATTGACCTCTATATGGCCTTTTTCAGTGATTGTAATGTTTTTGATTCAATCTCATATTTATATGGCTTATTCATGTATTAGAAGCATACCTGAGTACAGTAAGAATGCTAGAATATTTGATATCCACAGAGAAAGCCATTCCTTATTTCAGATCACAAGATTATTTGTGAATTGGAAGAGATCTCATTAGCCATCTATTCCAACATATACATAAAAAGAATTACACTGATAAAATGTCAGAGAAATGGTCAGTTAGTCTCCACTTGAAGACCTGTGAGAAGGAAGGGGATAATAAAGCTTGGGGAATGAGCATTTATATACCTCTTTCTATGTGTCAGGCTCCATGCTGAGCTCTTCATGCAAACGTTATTTCATTTTATCCTTTAGCAACCATGTAAGGTAAGTGGCATTATACTCATTTTGCAGTAGAGGAAACTAAGGCTAAGTGATTTGCACAGGGTCACACCTTAGTAAATTTCTGAGGCTGGATTTGAAATCAGGTCTTTCTGACTTCAGACCCAGCAATCTATCCAATATGCTGCTATTTGTCTGCCTTCTAAGGACAGAGAATTCGCCACTTCTTCTTCTATCCCTTTACATATTTCAATAGCTTTAATTGTCTGGAAGTATTTTCCCCCAACATTATTTAAATATACTTCTTTTTAACTACCATTCCATTGCTCCTGGTTCTGACTTTTGGAACCAAACAGAACATGTCTAATCCTTCTGACACATTGCAACTGACAACAAGATAACTATTATGTCTTCTCTGAGACATCTGTTCTCCAGGCTAAACACTCAGTTCACTCAGTCAATTCTTACACATCACACAAAACTCTTTACTACATTGTTATTACTTCTCTGGCCACTCTTTAGCTTATCAATGGCTTTCTTGAACTGTGGCTCAATGAAACAAACACAATGTTCTAGAGGAGATCTGATTAAAGCAGAATATGCTGGTATTATTTTATCCCTTAACCTGGAAGCTATAACTGTCTTAATGCAATGCAAGTTTACATTCACTTTGTTAGCTGCTATATCGTATTATTGACTCCAAATAAGCTTCTAGTCCACTCAAACCCCTCTTTTCTAGACCAACTACTGTTTAATCATGTCTCCTCAGCAACAAAGCAACGTCAAGGACAATTAATATAAAATGTGACCTTTCTCAGTGATATAAGTTGAAGTCCATTATGTTTTCTCCTGCTCTTAAATACACTGCCATCTTTCCTAAATAGTCCTACATATATGTTCCAAATTAAAGTGAGTATCAGACCAAAATATCTTATTAATCACTTCAATTACATGGAAGACAGGAAAACTACATAGTTTCAACAAAAAATTACTCAACAACTCCTCCACTGAATGAAACAATTTTTTCTCAAAAGTATTTTGCCATCTAGGTGGCAGAGTGGATTGAGATCTAGACTTGGAGTCAGGAAGGCCTGAGTTCCAATGCCCTGTAAGGACCAAGCCTAATACCACATTGGAAGGGCCAGCCTAGCAGCAGAACAGTTAGGAGTAGAACCACCCATCTAGTCCAGATATAACACTGAAGAGAGAGAAAAATAAGTCCCTCAGATGCAGGAAAAAAGATGACAATAGAGTTGGTGTGGGGCTGTATTTCTATTATTGTGAATTGCTTTGGCTACATGTATTCTCTGTCATTATGTTTTAAGTATGTGATTATTCTTCCCCATGTATGTAGTGTATATCGTGGGAAGAATGTGCCTTGGTTTTAAAGGAGAGGAATGTTTGGTAACTATTGTCTTTAAGTAAAGGATTTTGTTAAAAATTGAGACAACTAACTGAATGTTTTTCTTAAGATATAAATTTATTTATTTTTCATTTTCAACATTTATTTTCACAAGATTTTGAGTTCCAAATTTTCTCCCCATCTTTCCCCTCCCCAACCTGGAGGTGGCATGCATTCTGATCACCCCTTCCTCTAGTCTGCCCTCTCTTTTATCATCTCCTTCTTTTCCCCTTCCCCTTCACTTTCTTGAAGAGCAAGATAGATTTTTTTATATCTTATTGCCTGTATATCTTATTTCCCAGTTGCATGTAAGAATAATTTTTTTTTAACATTTGTCTTTTTTCTTTTTTTTAAAAAAAGTTATTTATTTATTTTTAGTTTTTAACATTCATTTCCACAAGATTTTGAGTTCCAAATTTTCTTGCCCTCTCTCCCCTCCACCTACCCCAAGACACTGTGTACTCGGATTAGTCCTTCCCCCCAATCTGTCCTCCCTTCTATCACAGCCCTTCCTTCTCTTATCCTCATTTCCTCTATTTTCTTGTAGGAAAAATAGATTTCTATACCCCATTGCCTGTATATCTTATTTCCCAGTTGCATGTAAAAACAATGTTTGATATTTGTTTATAAAAACCTTGAGCTCCAACTTCTCTCCCTTCCTCCATCCCCACCCATCCCCACTGAGAAGGCAAGCAATTTGATGTGTTATACATGTGTAGTTATGCAAAAGACTTCCATAAAAGTTGTGTTGTGAAAGACAAATCATATTTCCCTCCATCCTATGCTGCCCTCCATTTTTTCTCTTCTCTCTTTTGACCCTATCCCTCCTCAAAAGTGTTTGCTTCTAATTACCCCCTCCTCACATTTGCCCTCTTTTCTAACGTCTCCCCATCCCATTTATCCCCTTCTCCCCTACTTTCTAGTAATGTAAGATAGATTTTCATAGCAAATTGAGTGTGCATGTTCTTGTCTACTTAAATCAAATGTGATGACAATAAGATTCACTTTTTCACTCTCACCTCCCCTCTCTTCCCCATTGAAAAAGCTTTTTCTTACCTCTTTTACATGAGAGATAATTTGCCCCATTCTGTTTCTCCCTTTCTCCTCCAAGTTTATGCCTCTCTCGCTCCTTATTTGGTATTTTTTTAGATTATCATCCCTTTCTATTCAACTCATCCTGTGACCTCTGTCTGTATGGATATAGACAATCCCTCCAATACCCAAATATTGAGAAAAGTCTCAAGAGTTACAAATATTATCTTTCCATGTAGGAATGTAAATAGTTCAACTTTAGAAAGTTCCTTATGATTTCTCTTTCCTGTTTACCTTTCCATTCTTTTCCCTGATTCTTGTGTTTGAAATTGAGATTTTCTATTCAGCTCTGGCCTTTTCATCAAGAATGCTTGAAAGTCCTCTATTTCACTGAATGTCTATTTTTCCCCTGAAGGATTATACACAGTTTTGCTGGGTAGACTATTCTTGACCTGTTTACTTTATTCCTACATTGGAAAGATGATATTTGTCTGAGTTCTTTTATGATGTTTGCTCATTCTTTCCAAACACTTGGCTTTCTAATTCTTTATCAAGGTAGTACTCTGCTTCCAGTGGGTATGGTTGTGGGAGTGAGAGGTGGGTTAACTGTCCCAGGCTTCAGGGATTTTGTGTCAGCCACTTGATCCCCCACTGTCTGTGGGCCCAGAGTTCCAGAAGCAGCCTCTGCCACTGCTGCTGCCACTGCCACCACCCCTTTCACCATTGTACTTGTTTAAGCATTCAATATTTATTAAACTCTTACTATTCATTAGGCACTGTGCTAAGTGCTGGGTATACAAATAGACAACTCTGACTCAAGACTCTTATACTCTAAAGGGAGAGACAATAGGCAAACGAATATATACATAACAACCTATATAGAGAATTAACAGGAGATAATTAACAGAGAGAAGGCACTGCAAATAAGAGGGTCTGGGGAAGACTCCCTGTAGAAGTTTTTCACTTTCTAGTACAAAATGGTCATACTTCTGCTAATATTCTCAATGAAGGAATTAAATTGTCATTCCTTCTAATAATTCAGATTATAACCATTCATACCTGCGAATCCTATGTGACTCATACCATACAAATAGTACTGGATTTATATTTAAAGAACCTAAGTTCAAACTCCAGCTTTGCTATCTACCACTTCAGTGAAATTTAGTAGGGTACTTTAGTTCCCTAGGGCCCAGTGTCTCAAATACAAAATGAAGAAATTGATTGAGATACCTTCTCTTTTCCTTCACGTCTGAATCTATGATGCTATCTTAATATGTCCTCCCACAAATTAACCATAGTGAGTGCACTGCACTCTGGAAATCATCCTCAAGTTGGAGGATGTGGAGAGAACCAACATGGCACAAAGTTTACTATTAGTTATTCCTGGCTGCTACCCTGTGATGAACTCATCTTCCCCCTCCCATTTCTGTGATGATATCTTTTATGTTATTTTATGTAACCTCGTTTATAATTTGTTGTAGTCTTATCATTCCCATTTTAAGCCTCCCTATTAACTTTTGTGTGATCCTCAACATCAGGTCTTTTTAAACACTTTAGTTTTCCATGACTTCTAGTCATATGAACACCTCGATAAGAATATTGGTGTAAAAGATGGGCCTTTGTTTCAGGAAGAAGTTTCAGGTTATTAAAAGAACGTGGTCATTTTCCACTGACAATGTGGGGTCACTTTCTCCCTATGAAAGAAAAAACTGCCTTGCATCACAAAATTACAATAATGAGAACAGTCCATTAAGAAAAATTGTATAGGAAAAATAAGGATGAGGAATCATCACTGATTGAGTGGTAGCCAAATCAAAGAGGAAAGAAAAAGAAAGAAAGAAAGAAAGGAAGAGAGGAAGAGAGGAAGAAAGAAAGAAAGAAAGAAAGAAAGAAAGAAAGAAAGAAAGAAAGAAAGAAAGAAAGAAAGAAAGAAAGAAAGGAAGGAAGGAAGGAAGAAAGAAAGAAAGAAAGGAAGAAAGAAAAAGGAAGAAAGGAAGGAAGGAAGAAAGAAAAAGAAAGAAAATGCTTACTATGTTCCAAGAACTGTGCAAAGCACTAGGGATACACAATTTAAAAAAAAGAAGGCCAGTCCTTACCTTCAAAGAACTTCTATTTTAATATGGGAAACAAAACATAAAGGGAAGTGTTGGCCAGGAAAGGGTATTTTGGTTCAGAAGTCAGGGATGATGAACGAAGCCACAGGGGAATTGATTGACTTGTTATTTCTAGTGGTAATGACAGCAATGATTTAATTATTGTTCTTGGGCTGGAAATAGTGGGGCCAGGTCATATGGCAGGAAGATAGCTGTTGGAGCATATAGAACATTTCTGGAGTTGATTAGGTATAGTGGGCCATGTGATACACTCTCAAATCAGTGACTGAGAGGGTTAAATACCTCTGGGTGTGGTCCTTGTTTTATTCCAACAGGTATATAACAGCCAAGATTGAAGGCAAGAAGCTGACCAGAGTGGATTATTCCACATTTTTGGGGGGCTGGCTAGAGAAACAGTGTTCTCCCGTTAACCTCAAGCTGATTCTTGTTACTATGTGCCAAAGGAAAAGTGGTAATTTGGCATCCATTATCCAAACTAAATTTAATTTGGTGTATGATCAATTAAGAAAAAAAGAATTTGGTGGTCCTGGACACTGGCTTATGTTGCTGACCCACAAGGGAAAAACAGAGCATCAGTGCTACATTACCCTTTTAGAATCCATTATATGTTGCATTTAATTGAACTTTTCCTTTAAATTGCAAATGGCTGATAATAACTAAAACAGTGCTAGTTAGAAAAATGTATTTTAATGTATCTTATCTTCCTTGTTTTAAGTTATTATTGTTATCTTAGTATTTTCTTCAGTGTTAGGCTCTTAAAATTTTTTTAAGTATTTCATAAAATGACTTTATTAAATTCCAGCCTATGTGACATGTGACAGATGTAATTTTACTTCCTACTGCTGTTAAATGAAAGTGATTTATCCCCACTTCCAACCACTCCTACATGCACGCTTTCTGCGTTTGAAGCTTTTGCTAGTTAAGCAGCTTTACTGGTCAGCTCTCAAGTCAGTCTGCTAAATTATATTTATTACCTCTTATATTGATACAATTATTATAGATAGGAAAATTGCATGGCACATCTAGTGCTAGTGCTATCCTATCACTTCTTGGAGTCAATAGAAGGCTGGGTCAAATCACTGGGGAAAAAATGGTTTGAGGCAGACACTGGGGAGGTGTTTTATAAAGAATGCATCCTTAGAAGAGTCATCAGTCTTTTGAGGGATAAATTTTCCAGATTTCTCTTCTCTGCTCTATTTACTGTTTTAGACCATTCTTCATGATTTAGTATATTGTTAAATGGATCTAAACATTACCCCTACCTACCAACTCTAAAATGGAGACTTTAAGGGACCAATTAATTATATATTTATTAATGCATTGAGTATTTTTTAAACACCTGCCATATACAAAGTAAATTGCTAGGGGATGGGGATACAGGAATGAAAAATAAAGAAGTTTCTGCTGTCCAAAAGCTGACAGAGAGATAAAATATGTACTTTGGTAAAAAAAAAATAGAAATAATTTCAAAAGGGAGACGGAGCTAATATTTGAGATGGTCAGGAAAGGCTTCGCAGTAGAAGAGATGGAACTTAGATATAGCTTTCACTTCTAATGAGTATTCCTAAATATTATGATAATGGTTAGTATAATCTGAAAATTAAAAAGAAAACCTAGACACAATTTCAGGATTTAAAAAAGATATTTGAGATTGGAGATTTAGGCTTAGAAGTGGTACTAGAGTCCTTATAGTCTATCCAGGTCATTCCAGAGATGAAGAAATTGAGGCCTCAAGGCATGAAGTGACTGGCCCAGGGTAAACTGGATAGTAATCATCAGGGTTGGCATTTGAACCCAGTTTCAAGTGGTTCAAGTGCTCTATCATGTTGTTTCCATTCAACCAGGTTTTTGTGGCAGGTAACTTTAGCATGATGTTCAAGACAAGCAGCCAGTTTAGTTGATTTAAAGTAGGTTATGATCATTTCAGAAAAATAAATAAACCAACCATTTTACTGAAAAAGCCTCCAAGGTCAGTAGAAATAGTTAATTCAATAGTCCTGGACACAGTTTTAACACTTTGGGTTTATTTTTTGATGAGTATTTATTTTGTGATTTTCTCTAATTAGCAAGATGAATTAGCATACAGTTAAGTGAGAAAGAAAATTTGAATCATATCTTCTTTTCTCCAGGGCGTACATTTCATATAATCAATGAACTTTTCAAGGCTTCAGAGGCATAGAGTATAGCATTTACAATGGACCATCATGTGAATTCTACAGCAGTTGCCCAAAGCTTTCTCCTTTTCTAGAAACATATTTTATTGAATGTAGAGAAAAGCATTTTGTAGATTCAGATTCCCACTCTGGGTCCATCCAATTCTGAAGTTTAAGCTGTTCCTTTCCTGGAAAAGGGTCAAGACCTCTAGATACTGACTTCATAATTGGTAAGATTATTTTTACCTATACCTTTAGGAGAATATGTAAAAGTTTATTCATCTATGGAATTCAGAATAATGAAGCTATGCATTGTTTATTCTAGAAACATACACATAGTTAATCAAGTAACACAAAGGAGTCTAGAATTCAACCAATCAAATATTTATACATTTTAT
The DNA here is from genome assembly GCF_028372415.1 of Notamacropus eugenii. Lineage (NCBI taxonomy): Eukaryota > Metazoa > Chordata > Mammalia > Diprotodontia > Macropodidae > Notamacropus > Notamacropus eugenii. The sequence continues at coordinate 157,517,028 of NC_092872.1, forward strand.
AATAAGGAGCAAAAATATATTTACAAAAAAATTAAAAATAACAGTTTTCACAATGGATAGCACACTGAACAATGCATCATTTTCTTATTTTTAATATATCAAAATAAAATGCAATCTACATGACAGATAACTTTTTAAACTCAGATTCCTTCTCTGCTTGACAAAGAATTAGACCAGTCTATGATGATATATCATCAGTTTCTGTTTGGACTCAAAATCAGCTTCTGGGTTTCGAAAACAAATCCTGTAAAAGTGTATATCCACCCTACCCCCACCCCCGCCCCTTACTACTATTATTATTTTTCAATTTGCTGGAATCATTATTTTTGTCTCCATCCTGACAACTTTTTTCTAATGGTTATGATAACAATCAGTCACAACTAATAGATTTTAGTTTTAATATGTTAACAACTCAATGCTGTTACCTTATGCTGACAAGTTATTTCCTTTGTAGTCACTACTGTTACCTGTGCTGCTGTGCTGATATGACATCTCTTTGGTTCCTTCCCCATGTTACCATGGAAATAATTTATTATTGTTGTCAAGGATGGACAGTCCAAATACATTTTAAGCAAGGATAATGTGAAAACTTTCAAAGATACCTGTCCTGTCACTTGTACAGTGCCTTTCAAAAAGCGTGGTATTTTATTTTTATTATTAGCATCCTTACCATTAAAAGTTTTAGAACATATTAAATTTTTTTTTCAGGAACAGAAAAATTCTTTTTTTTGCTTTTTCCCAGAAACTACTACATTGTTTTGGGTTACTCTTACCACCATCATGCTGGAGAAAAACTGAAAATGTATTCCCCGTACTTCCTGATTAGCAGACCTTAGACAATGCATAACAACAGTGATAATATTTTAAATCAATCGGTATCTATCTATGGCAGGGACACTTAAAAAAATGTATATTAAGCCTTAATCCAGCTAACCCACATATTTCATTGTATGTGTGTGGGGTGCACATGCATATGCAAGACTTTTATTAGTTGAACAACTGAGTAGTAAACTCTTTAATAACCTATGACTGAATTCAACTTGTCTTAAAAGTTAGTGATTGGTAATTTGACTGGAAATAATCATTGCTTCCTTATCACAAAATGTATGTGCATAGATGAGCTAGTCATGGCTCATTCTGAATATTTTTCTATTTTTTATTTTAACCCTTTGGTGATTCTTTAGGATTTCTTTTCAAATATTTAAAGCAATAGTGTTCCATATGGATGTTTATAATATATAATTCAGGATATATGATTTCACTGATGGAGGGAACTTAACCTAATGATCTTTTACTGGGGCACTAAGCAGTAGTAGCTTTCTCAGAGACATATAGTGAAGGATTGTTAGAAGCAGCAATTGTCCTTAGAGTTCTGAGTCCAAAGTGAGCATTTTATATACTATACCACAGCATTATACATGTGTCTCTAATGCAATATTATACACACACAGACACACACACACACATGCCCCTATAGAATGCATATGCATACACATTTTCATTCCTATGTACAAGCCATTATATGCCCTTTTCATATATATGGATACACAGTATATGGATACACAGCATGAATATACACATGTGCACATGCACATGTGTCTACACACATATGCATATGTGTATATATGTGTGTTCATGCATGCATGCTTCCATACAATTGTTTACCACTTTGAAAATGTCAGGGATGGTAACAAGAGGATTTTTTTAAAAAGTGAGCTCTTTAAATTTCTCAAAGTTAACATTTCTTGATTTTTAAAAATTTCATCAAAAGTTCACAGGAATCAGAAACAGAAAGAGGAAAATTCAACAGGCTTTTATAAAGGAAACTTAGGGTTCATTTGTAAAGTTGTCCATTTGCTGTATGTGAAGACATACATATGAGCACTGCTGTTGCACCTAGTGATTCCCTCACATCTTCCTGTGTCTGAGACTATGGAAATGAATGACATTACAAGCCTCAGTTCAGACTGAGGCTGTTAGCATAGTGGGTGCTTTCATTCTACTTTTACAATTTGGTAGATGTTCTGGTTTTAACACTTGTGGTTTTTTAACTGACTGCAAGTGTGACAACTTCACAATTTATGGTGTGCTTTTCCAGGGTCTGCTCACTTTGAAAGATTCCCCTTTTAAATAGAGATTTGACTTTCAGTACTTTTTCCCTCTCTGACATATTTAGGGAAGGGGGAGGGGGAGAATAATGGTATGGAAAGTGGGGGAAGGGAGGAGAAAATCTAGTTTAGAGCACCATTCTGATCAACCTGTTTTTCCTCTTCTCCAGAACCCTGTAGATGGAGCCCTGCACTAAGAACCTGCAGCATCTTTCCAACAGATTGACTTCCTTTGGGTTGATGATGATTGATTGTGTTGTTTTCTTCATTACTTTAAACCTAATCAGTGCTTGGTGTAATTTGAGTAATGATTGCTCATTATTGGCAATTGTGAAGTTTAAGGCTTTCTTCATTTTACCTCACAAGGCAGTCTGTTGGGAGATACTGGTAACCATTCCCATTTGTGTGATCCCTCCCTCTCTCTCTCTCTCTCTCTCTCTCTCTCTCTCTCTCTCTCTCTCTCTCTCTCTCTGTCTCTCTCTCTGCCTCTCTCTCTGTCTCTCTTCCCCTCTCTGTAGTTTGGGGGGTGGCACTGAAAGATTCACAGCATGGTGATGGACAGAAAGTGGTCAAGCTTTGGGGAAGTTTGTGCATTTTCTGGACTGGAAATAATTGTCATCACCTTCCCACATGATATCTGTTAATGACAGAGATAGTTCCCACTGGAGGATGCCATATAGTTGTTCCCTCCTCCCCCAAAACTCCCATGTTCTATAAATCATGCTATTTCATACCATATAGACACACTGCTCTATCTTATAAATGAAGATGTATGTTTCACAAAACAATTCCTTATTGGGAAAAAAGATAATTAATGAGAACAATAAATAGACCAACCTTTGTATATTATATCTTATTAAGAAGCTGTGCTTTTAAGGTGTTTTACCTCAGCTAAATCAAGTTTAAAATTAACTTTTTTTTAGGATTAATGGCTGATTGATTCACAGACTTAAAACTTGTAACACCAGAGGGAGACGTTTTAGGTTGTTCAGCAAGTAAATAATGCACTTTACAAAATGTGGCACAACCATTAGATACTGTAGGATATTACATATCCTGTGTGTACTAAATTATATTCCAGTAATATTAGAAGCCTGATGAATTCGCAAAAGCAGATGAAATAAAATTTGAGATTAGTACTTATAATTTACAAAATAGGAGAAATATTGCTCTTTTTCTATAGATGATTATACCAATATTCTGCCAATTTTGAAAGCCATTTATTGCACTGTGAAAATAAAAATAAAGCTATTTAACAAAGAACCCAATTATATCTGTTTTTTGAAAATATTTTGGATTTATATCCATGGACTCAGGACTAGTCCTTTGCTCTTTGATAACAAATGAAGTAGCTCTTTTTCTCAAGAAATAAAGGCAAAAATGGGGTAGATAAAGACATGTTTGACTATCTCCTTTGTTTTGATCATCTCAAGTCAAAAACCTATTTTGCATGTGGAGAAAAAGAAACATCTATTAAAAAAAAACGTTTCCTATGCTACTGGGAAACTGTAACTTGGTCTATACATCAAGAGAATGTCAATCCTTCCAGTTAATCATCATGTGAAAATACTTACTGAATTCTTCATAAGCAGAAGACATTATGAAGTGTACCCTCCTAAAAACAGATAATTGCACTTCAGAGAACCACAAACCAAAATGGACTGAAACTAGTCTAGATATGAACCGATTGGATCAGCTTTGAAAGGATAGAGAGAATTTTGAGCAAAGTATTTACCTTAAGCCAACATGATTTGGGGACCCTTTCTGCCCAGTAGAAGAATGGATTCGAACTGAAAACATCTGAATGAAACCTAATGCTTTTGTATTTAGCAAAGCAATTCCTGAAATCCTTCTGGGCAGTGTGAATTAAGATGTAGGTAACTTTGGTGACTTTATAGCTGGTTGAATATCTGTACCCCAAAGAGCACTAATGAATATATCAATATCGATCTGGAAGGTAGCCTCCAGTACCATCCTCAACACTATTCTTTTCCATGTTTAGATCAAGGACAATTTATACTGTTATTCTTCTTACCTTGTAACTATTTTCAACAATATCCAGGTTCAGTAGGTTGACAGTTTTTTCTCTCTTTTTTCTCTCCCCCCCCCACATATACATACACACAGAGTTACTCATACTATATCTTTAGCAAAGAACCTTTAATTTTTATTCTTTTTGGATCTAGCTCATTGTCCATTTGAAGCATGAACAGGACGTATATTGCATGTATTGAAGGGATCATTTAAGAAGCTTTATATTGTTTCCTATAATGTGAGCAATACTTTTTTTATGCACTTGGATTTTATAGTGTATATGGTGAGCTTGATGATTAACAATGACAAATATTTATTGAATGATTAGTATGTATCTGTCACTGTCCTGTGCACTGAGAAAACAAAAGAAGTCTTAAGTCCTTCCCCTCAATGAGCTTACCATTGAATAGGAGAAAACAATCTATACAGAAGAATGTTGGCCATGGAAGGGATTTTTGATCTGAGAAGTCATAGAAATTGAGAGTAGAACCATATGGCAATTAATTGTCTCAGCCTTTTCAGAGTAATGGTAGTAAAATTTTGAATCCTTTTCCTGGTAGAAGAGGTAGAATGGGAAAGGGCTAGGAGCACGATGTCAAGGATGGATAGGTTGATAAGGCATGATATATGACACAGAGCTGGCTAAATATACTTACTTCTATGACTTTGCACTCTTCACTCAACAATCAGCATTACTCAGGCCCCAGACTGCTGAAGCTAAATTTCAATTATGCTTGGATTGTTGCCTTAGAATGTCAAGTAAGCCAGATTTCTCTTTGACCCAGATTTTTAGCATTTTCTGAGGAGCTATTATAGAGTTCCAGGACATTGTATGATTAGTGGAATGTCATATGCATAGAGGAGCATTTAAAAAAAAAATTTGAAAGGAATCTATTTGCCTTTTTTCTGGTAAAGATATGTCTCATGATCTGTGTTTATATCTTACAGAAGCATATAGTTCCATTTCAATGTTTTTTCTTGACATACATTTTTAGAGGGTCATTGAATACAATTGTTTTAATTGTTCTATCAGAGAAATATATCATGTTAGTGGGGGAGCTGGGTAGTGTAGAGGATAGAGCACCAGTGCAGGAGTCAAGAGGACCTGAGTTCAAATCTCACCTCAGACACTTGACACTCACTTCTGTGTGACCTTGGGCAAGTCACTTAACCCCAATTGCCTCATCCTGGGTCATCTCCAGTCATCCTGATGAATATCTGGTCACTGGATTCAGATGGCTCTGGAGGAGAAGTGAGGCTGGTGACCTGCACAGCCCTCCTTCACTCAAAACAAAGTCAAGTGCAAGTCATCATTTCTCTGAAGGCACGGTGTTCTTTGGCAATGAAGGATGAACAGACACACATACTGTTTAGGCAGAGCATAAATGTTCCCATTTGATGGAGCAACTTACATCTACACTAATAAGCAGGTAAAAGAAAAGTTTCTAGTGAAATGTTTGTATGTCATTCAGACAAAATTGATAGATATGATATTATTTTAGAGTTTCTATCAAAAATATCTTCTCCAACAAAATACATCCTCCATGGAAGATGAAACAGTAAAACCACCTTGTCAGATGGGCTAAATCAGATTGAGGATATCTGACACACATTAAACCCACCAATGAGTCAGGGCAATGGCTATACAAAAAATGTAAAGACTTGCTCCAGCTGAATGGGAGGATGAGAACAATTTCTTTACAGATGAGGAAACTAGCACAAAGAGGATTAAATGATTAGCTCACATAGGCAATTAGTCACATAGGCAATAAGCCAATAAGTGTCTGAGGCTGGATTTGAACTCAGGTCTTCTGATTGCAGGTCTAGTGCTCTAGTCAGTACCCCACTTAGCTGTCTGTTGCAAGAATGTGGAAGCAAATAGTTGTGAAATCTGATACAATATTAAAAGAGTTTTCCTTTTATATAAGTGCATTGTCGTTCTCATTTGTTTTTTGTTGCTCCTGTTTCTTATGAAAATCCAATAGATATGTTCTTTTGGGAGAGGTTAAAAGAAGGAACATAGATAATGGGATGGTATATTTGGAGTTGAAAGGGAATTTGTAGGCTATTCCATTCTGTCTCATCTTATAGGTAAGTAAATTAGGTCACAGAGTTTCAATGATTAGTCTAAGATCTCACAGGGAGGAAATGAACAGTCTGTTTTCAAACACATCCTTTGACTTTGGATCCAGCACTCTTTGTATTGGATCAAATTGCCGAGTTATCTAATTTTTTATTAAACATAGATTATATAAAACTCATTTTGATTCATGGAAAGGTGACTAATTCTTAGATGAAAAGGTATTTAAAGTATCAGTGAAATGTCCATGGAGCTTTTCTCTCTGTTATTTCATTAGACAGTCCCAGAAGAGAAAAATGTGGACATTCTCTTTCTTTACTGAGCTGACATCTAACAGCCAAGGGCCTAAGATCCTCAATGACATCCTCAGTGACTCAGGTGTCTTTAAATTAAAGGGTTATGAGTTTTGTACCTGACATGATCATGTTTAGCCTTAGGAGTCTTCTCAGTGGACAGAACAAATCTTATAGAAAAGCCTTAGCAGCAACCCAGATAATTGCTAGAGGCAACAAGGTATCTCATTTTCTTAACTAGAGTACCTAATGTAGACTGAAAAATCTCCACTTTCAGAACATTTTGTTCCTGAAAAGAGACATGGTGTATTATTTCTTGGACAATAAAATAATGCATTCCAATATTATAACATCACAATAAATTCATCATTTGAATTCATACTGGTAACTACAAAAACAATATGGTTCCTGATTGAATTATTCAACCTCTTATCTTTTATGTTACAATTACAAACAATGGAAGGAAGAAAGAGAATGATAAATAAGCATTATTTCTATCAGTGATATGAAAGGCCGTGATTGAAGCACAAATATATATTTTGAAAAATTCTGAGTCAATTTATATATTTAAGGATTAAAAATTATTGAGGTTTAAATGGATGGTCACTACATTTGAAACTTGTCTTATAAGAGAAAGCAAATCTAATTTTCTGAATCCATGACCTCATTCAGAATTACTAAACGTAGAATCTTGAATTAAATCTAGGATTTTTTTTTCAGCATTTGATTAAATGTTCCATTTTTAACATTGACAACACTCAATAATAATGACTATAATATAAATGCTATTTAATCATTTAAATACCTATTTCAACTTTGATGGGACTGTGGAATCATGATTTCTTTAGCATAGGTATGCCTCCATCAGTACACAAATAAACTCCTATACACCTTCTCATCTCATTTCTTACCTTTGGGTGACAGTTTATAATTTTACCAAACTCACTTCATTGAGACATACATCTGTAAATTTGCAATTTTGGAGTGTTTCCTTAGACTCAAAAGTGTTAAGTGACTTGCCTTTGGTTACACAGCTAGTAAGTTCAGAAGTAGGATTTGAACCCAAGTCTTTTGGATTCCATATCTAGCACTCTACCCAGTACCCTGTGCAGCTTTGTTTCCTCATCTATATGACTCTTTTAATATTTCTTGGATAATAATGAAGCACTTGGATTTTCTCTTCTATATCCCTTGCTCTCACCACCTACTAATTGACCTCTTGTTCTATCTCCTTGATACATTTGTTTGATATTGCCTTTTCTATAACCTTTTTGGTATGAATCAGCACTGGTTGCATATTGCAGCTTCCTTGTTTCTACCATAGATACTTCCTTTGCCTTCTGGGTCATAAGAAATTGTATTGTTAATGTATTTTTTCTTAAGGGAAGATCTTTTCCATCTATTAATAGGCCTGTGTGACCTGCTTACATTACATGGAAGCCTGAATCACATGAGTCTAAGTCACATGAAATAGGAAGGGGTAGAGCAGGAAAAGTAGAACATGAAGACAGGGAAAGAGTAAAGCTGAGAGGAAATTTGGTCAGAGCAATCAGAACTGAGAGAGAGAGAGAGAGAGAGAGAGAGAGAGAGAGAGAGAGAGAGAGAGAACAGGCATCTGGCTAGTGTGAGTGAGAGAGTTTGCTCATGATTTTGTTTAAGGAAGCCTGTTTGTGATTTGTTCAAGGGAGCTAAGCGAAGGCTTGGGGCTGGCATTGCCCTCTGCATTGTTACTGTGTATAGATTTCTTTGTTACTATGATGGATTTTGCTTTCTTGTGTTGGGATTTGGCTTTCTGGTGTCTGAATAAATGTTCTGGTTCTGTCTTCCATTTGAAGTCTGTTGTATTTTGTGATTCAGATCTGCGCTGGCATATTCATAGCCAATGTAGGCTCTATGAATATCACATTGGTGCTACAAATGGTGATGAGGATGGGATTATGAAATATTGGGCCTCTATTTGGAGACAAAAAGACTTTAGAAGAGAAAATGGATATCCCAGGGTGGGAGGATTTACCTTATTCCTCCCTAGCAAAGGAATGGGCTAAAAGCACGAGGCTCTTTGAAAACTCGGAACTGAGGCCACAGAAGGGAGAATCTAGAATTTGGAAAGGTGTTTGCAAGGAATATCAGTAGACCTGGGGAAAGAACTGGTAGGGGTATGTAGCAGAGGCTGGGTCTTGTTAACAAGTTACTTCGTTTTATGTATAAAAGCAGAGATAAGCTTCTGGAAGAGAAAACTTGGATGAAACTGAGTTGGCTGGTTTGCATGAAAAGCTTTTTATGATTCAGCATTCAAACTTTCCTTTAGAAGAGTAAGCTAGAAAGTTTCACATGGTAGAAGAAAAAGGTGTTGACAGTTTAGCTCACAAAAACAAGAAAAGGTGAATGGAGCCCTTCTATAGGCTGGGCTTGACTGGGTCCCAAACACCTGCATGCAGAATGTGTGAGAGGCTTCTCAGGCAGAAGCATGCCCAATAGGAAATCAGGAGAATCAAGGGGTCGGGGGTGGGGTGGGGTGGGGTCATACAGTGTTTGGGAAGATAATTGAGGATTTTACTCACCACGAAGTCACAAATATTTTGAGTTGGTTCACCCAAGGATGGGAGAATTGTTGTTATCTTGGATAGTGAGAACCAGTGAAAAAGATAAATTTCCTTGAGAAAGAAGAGTAAATAGATAATGATTTCAAAGTCAGAATAGGTTGAGAAGAAAAGAATTGTTTGCTGCTATACTGAGAGCAGGGGTAGATTTTGGAAGAATAGGTGACATTCCGCCTAAAGAACTATACCAAATGTATGGAGAAAAGGAATTGGATATTAGTCTGAGCAGGGACATAAAAACTGCCTCAACAGATCCTCCCAAAATAATATATCCAAGTTCACAACACCTACAGGGAGAACAGGAAATTGGTCAGGCCCCAGATCAGATTAAATAATTATCTCTAGTATATATAATTAAGGATTATCTCCAATCAGAATAATGACCTTGAAACAGCAAATTAGAAAACAGTAAACAGCAGTGAATGAGGCTATGATAGTGGGTTCATGGACTGCAGAAGTGATCCTATATCTAACCTGTTTCTGATTATTGGCTCCTTGTTTCTTTATGGCTTTTTGTCGGTTCATCTTGTTTGTCAGATTTGTTTCCTGCAAGGCTTAGTGCCCTCCACCTGTAGATGCTTGATTACTTAAGCCAGATGTTATCCCCTATCCATGGGTAGATATATCATCCCTGGACCTGGCATTGACAAAACTCTGAATTCTGGATGAAGAACTGGGACCTCAGATGGGACCTCTTGGGGCAAGGACAGCTCTATGTCCAATTTCAGCAGGAAGTAGCCATAGAAGAAGAGACCTTTGCCCTTTACTCTAAGATTTTGGGCCCCATTCATTCAAGGGTGGGAATGATAGGGTGCTTGTACTCAAGCCCCACCCTAAGATATTATTTTATATATTTATTATCTATTATCTCAGTTAAAGTTCTTTTGATACCAGTTGCCCCATTGACCTATATAATGGATAAGAAAGATCTTGGGGCCCAATGTATTGTTAATATGCTTTTGCATAATGGGTTAATGTATTTTTGCTTAAGGGAATATTTATCTATTAATAGGTCCATATGATCTGCTTAAGTCACAGGAGTCCAAGTCACATGGAACAGGAAGAAGTGGGGCTAGAGCAGAGCTGAGAGGAAATTTTGTCAGAGCAATCAGAACTGAGGGAGAGAGAGAAAACAGGCAGCTGGTTAGTGTGAGTGAGAGAGCTTGTTTGTGATTTGTTTAAGGGATCTGGTTTGTAGAAGCCTGGCAGAGGGAAGGCTTGGGGCTAGTGTTGCCCTCTGCATTGTTATTGTGTATAGACTTCTTTGTTACTGTGATGGATTTGGCTTTGTAGTGTTTGAATAAATGTTTTGGTTCTGTCTTCCATGTGGAGAGCTTGTTGTATTTCACAATTCAGAATTGTGCTGACATATTCATAGCCATGGTAGGTGCTATGAATATCACATTGGCACTATAAGAATGTGTTCTGAAAACTTTAAAACATGCTATCCAAATGTGTTCTTATTGTTGTGTCACTGATGCTGCCATGAAATGCCTAATACTGGCGAAATAAAAACAAACAAGTATTGTCTCAAGGCAGTTAGATGGTACAGTGGATAGAGCACTGGCCCTGGAGTCAGAAGGACCCAAGTTCAAATCCAGTCTCAGACATTTACTAGTTGTATGACCCTGGGCAAGTCACCTAATCCCAATTGCCTCAGAAAAAAAGTATTCCAGTAGCTTCCTAATCTGATTCATGCCTCTCCTTTCTCCAAGTTATCTTCTACACCAGTGTCAAGAACAACTGACAATGTCACTAAACTACTTGAGAAGCTTCACTTCCTCTGCTTGGTTTTTAACAAGCTTCACTGTATGACCCCATTCTATCTCTCTATACCCATTACAAATGAGCACATAATGTTCTCACCCAGGGGTGGGGAACCTGTGGTGTAAAGGCCACATAAGGTCTCTATGTCCTCAAGTGTGACTCTTTGACTGAATCCAAGTTTTACAGAAAAAATCCAAATTCCCTTAATAAAAGAATTTGTTCTATAAAACTTAGATTAAGTCAAAAGGCCACATCCAAGGACTTAGAAGGCCATAGGTTCTCAACCCCTGAATCTAGCCAAATTGGGCTACTTGCTACTCCCAATACATGACATTATACTTCCTATTTGTCCTTCTTTGCACAGCCATATCTGAAATATACTCTTCCCCACCTCAACTTCTTAGAATCTCTAGCTTCCTTTAACTGCCATCTCTTTTGCTTGGCCTTCACAGATTTTCTCAAATGCTTATCCCAATCCCCCCTCCACTTAGTTTATATTTTGTGTCTAATCAGTTAGTAAGTATTGATTAAGCACCTACCATGAGCCAGCACTGTGAAAAGCACTAGGGATCCAAAAAGAGGTAAAGGACAGAACCTGACCACAAGAAGCTTACAATCTAATGGGAATGGGGGAGAGAAAATAGGCAAATGAATTCATACAGAGCAAATTGTATCAGGATAAAATGAAGTAATTAATTGAGGAAAGGCCCTAAAGTTAAGAAGGATTGTATGTTTATAGTTATCTCCCTACATTTACCCCCTTTTAAACTCTTAGGGGGCAGGTACTGTTCACTTTTTGTCTTTACATCCCCAGTGGCTGCTGCATAGTAGGAGAATAATAAATGCTTATTGACTAAGGGATAAATTCCTGTTGTACAGATGAGTCATATGGTAAAGAGAGAAGGTTAGTATTTTTGTTAAGTTCACGCACATCCCTTGTCAATTCAGGGTTTTGTAAGGCAGTTCTTTACTTTAGCCTGGATAGTATGTTTTATTTTGTTCTTTTGCTTCCACTAGAAGGTATGCTTCATTTCCATGGTCCCCTTTGATAATATGATGAACTAAATTAGGATAGCATATTCATAGATTCCAATAGGTTCATATGCTTGCTGTCCCAGATGACAGATTTGCATTTTAACCAGTTGCCCACTGGGGATAACTCTACAAGGCGCACTTCAGATAAGGCTGGTTACCAAATGAGATATTTTTTCCTTGATAGACCTTTTGGAAAAATCACTTATAGCACCTAAGTAGCTTCTCTACCTTGAGATAAATGATGATTAAATGTCAAATTCTTAGGGAGGTTCCTGACCTTTCCCAAAAAATTGCCCTACCTAGACTGTCTTATCTCAGTAGTTGCCTCCCCCAACTAGAAAACCTTACAAAGAATTTAATCTAAGATGAATTCTAGTCCACTGTGTTCCACTCAGCCAGGTCTGAGAAGAGGTAGATCCTTTGTCTAGATTGTCCAAGGATAGGGTGATTTGGAAGTAAATGACAAGACCGCAGTCAGATATCCCAGCACCTAATTAGAATAGATACACCTCTCATTACAATATTCATTCTTTCTCATTGTTTATTAACCAGTTCAAGTAGATTGACACCCTCAGGAGCACCCAATCTTCAAATGGCATATAAGTGCTGAGCAGGTTCCATGAGGTATTTGTCATTTGGGAGTGTCACTGACTCCTTTCATTAATTGTATGCTAGCATGATTAGTAAAATGATTAATTACCCAAAAACTATGCTCTTGGACTTTTTTTTTATACATCACACCTCAATATTTGGGGCTATTCCTGATTATTCTGATTGCTGTCTCACAAGTATGTACTGCATCCATACCTTTACAGATATCATTTTCCTTGCCCCAAAACACTTCTCCATCCCCTCGGCTAATCCATACTTCAATCTCTTTCCAAAATCCAGTTGAATGCTCATTTTCTACCAAATTTTTATTTTTTTTATTTCACTGAATCGTATTAATTTCCCCTTCCCAAGACTAAAACAATGTGATTTTGCTGGGGTAGGTAGGCCCTGATGAGGCACACCTTCTTCCAGTGGACATCAGGGCCCATTCCAAACCACTAATCATTTTAAGGGAGTTACTTGGGACATCTAGAAGCTTCACCCAGTTTCCCTTCAACACAAATGTCTTCTAAGGTCAATTTATAAAACCTTTGTATATATCTTTTTGCCAGGGTCAAGAAATCTTTAATTTCCCCAAAGATTCCCAGAATTTCTAATCTTCGTAGTTCTATGTTGCTTTCTTACTATGTTTCTTAGAACAAGGCTTTGCTTCTTGTAATTTTATAACTTCAAGTGCCACATTTCTCACTGAGGAAAATAAACATTGATAATACTTGCAATAGAAAACCTATGTCAATGGATGCGTTTATACATATCTATGTTGATAAGCAAGGTCTTGCTTACATCTCCATACTCCCAATGTTAGTTAACTTTGAATAAATAGTAGAACTTTCAAGTTCCACATTTCCATCCCCCAGTGACAATCTGTACAATCCAAGTTCCCAAGATATAGATATGGCAGAAGAAACACTAGATACTATCTTCTTTCTTCTTCATCCTGGAACTCCTAAGAAGGAAGAAGTAGCTTAACATAAATCTGAGATGGAAATTTTCCTTATGTGAAAAGAGAAAGTTGGGAAATAATCTTTGGAGTTTCTATACCACTTGTCTAGTTTGGGAAATTGCCATGCAGATTTCTGTCTTCAGCCTGCTGCAAAGTATATCCTATAATAAAACTCCTTTGAACACTTAAGTCTTATATGTGGATTTCTAGATATATGATACCCAATAATAACTTTTTCACATGCCTGGAATTCACTCCCTCTTTACTTACGTCTCTTCAAATCCCTGATTTCTTTGAAGATACATCTCAAGTGCCACCTTTTATGTGAGGCCCTGACCTGATTCTCCGTAGGTATAAGAGTGTTCCGCCTCATATAAGGACTTTGTAATAAATCTATATCTATATATGTGTGTGTGTGTATACACACATATATAATATACATATGTACACAGGAGTATATATGTATATGTACACATACATGCATATATATACTAATATGTATATTATATAAGTATGCATGTTGTTTCAAACATCAAAATCTAAATTCTTTGAGAGCAGAAACAGGATTGGCAAAGTTATTCATTTGGCAAGGCATTTGCTGCCAAAGAAGGAATTAAACCAGGTGAGAAAAAACACATAAAGTCTCTTCATTTTTAAATTCCTTAAAACTGAGCAGTCTTCATACCAACTGCTACCATCAGAGGTCCCAATTTAATCATATACATACTCAGATATGTACATATTGTCTCTTCTATAAGCCCTTGAGGAAAGGAACTATTAAAAATTAACTTTTATTTTGTTGTTTTGCGTTTTGCCATTGTTTTATATCCCCAGCACTTAACACTGTTTATCTGTCACATAAGTGCTTAATAAATAGTTATTGATTAATTGATGACCTAAGTTCATACATCCTATGAATGTCAGAAGTGAGATTGGATCTCAGATCTTTGCGACTTTGTTATATGGCATTCTGCCTGGATGTCATTACAGAATCTTGGAACTGGATGGGATGTAAGATGCTATCTAACCCATAGACCTATGTCTTGAAGGAATTCCTTTATATACCAAGCCTTCTAGGTGCTTGATCCCCAAGGGCCTGGGTCAGAAAGACTCCCCATCATGAGGAGTATGGCGCTTTCTTCTTCAACACTTGTCCTTTTTGCTGACTTGGGACTCCCAAAACCCATCTGGGATGCTTGTTTCCTCAAATGGTTTAGGTCATAAAGTTACCAACTTTACTAATTCTGATAAGATGTAGGAAAACCAGGTCTTACTATCTGCCCTGCTTCTATGCACTGTTATCTGTTTGGCCTTGCCATGTGTCCTTATGCTATAACCATAGGACTTCAGGGCATTTGGATCAACTCAGAAACTAAAGTTTCCTTGATTTATTGTCTCCCCCAATTAGAATGTAAGTTCCTTGAAAGTAGGGACTATCTAGTTTATTTTATTTGTATGTGCAGCACATAGTACAATGCCTGGCACATAATAAATATTTTTATATTCATTCATTCATTCAGTGTGCAATACCATGCCCTAATTTCCATGCTAAGTCATCTTTACATCCTTTACAAATGCCAATTTCTCTTGTCTTAAGAACAATTTACACAGATCTATGGAAGACCTATTGTCATCATTTTCTAAAGTTTTCTTTAAAGATTTTGGTGCATCTTCTTCTTCCAATTTAGGGCCATGTCTGGATATAGGAATAAGGAGTCATTGGTGAGTTTCTTAGCTTTATTCCCGTTACAGAAACATGATAATTCAGCAAAAGCTGATTAAAGCCTTCCTTCACTTTTTACTACCCTAGAATCAACTGTTTTTCGTGAATATCCCTTAAATCAAGAAAAAATTCTGAGGTGATATCTTTTCTAGGCATCACCTTGCTCATTCATCTATTCTGATTTTCTGGCCCATTTTTACTTGAGGAAATTGTACATACTATTTGTTGTCTTGGCAGGCATGCTTGAATTAATTGCTGAAATATTTATGTAGAAATTGTATGTATGTGTATATATATATGTATATACACTAAAGATTATTAAATATACACTTAAATTTAGATTTGTTCTCTCCAATATAAAAACATACACACACTTTTCAATATATATGCTCCCCCCACTTTGATTTATGATAATAATAGTAGCAATCAATGAGCAAATTCTACAAATGTATGGATCCTATTACTAACAGTTGGTTTTGAAGACACAATTGAATTAACTTGGGGATGAATTTCCCAAATCACAGAGCAGTTCTGACAAGTCGGAGTGGTGCCATGTGATGAGTACCGAACTTGGAGTCAAATCACTTGGGTTCACATGTACTATCTGTGTGGCTTACATATGTCACTTAGACTTTCTTGATCTTGGTTTCTCTTACGTAAAATAATTGTTAGGTTAGATTACCTTTAAAGTCCCTCCTAACTTTAAATCCTAAGCCACTAGTAATTGTGAGTGAATTATTTAGAATGTGTATTTTCCTATGTTTGAAGATTTAAGGGCTAAATCTACAATATAATTTGTAACCCTAGATATAAACACATGACAATCACAAATGCAACACCAACTAACCTTAAAATAGACCACACATGTTGTTTGGTTGTTGTCCTTTGTTCTTGAAGAGGACCAAAATGACACCACTATGCTAGAGTCAAGTTTCAGTGTGTCTGACTGGTTGATCAGACCAATATGAGCTCAGAATGCTCTACCACAGATCAGTCACAAATATTCCATGTGGACATTTGGGGTGTATTCTACAAATTTCTGTACGCATTTCCTTTGAGCTGATTCAATCCTGTTTGGCTCATAGAGCACAGTACCTTCTCTGATGTGGGCATGCCATGCTGAACAGTGCTTTGTCAGTGTCTCCCATGTTGTGACAGCAATGAAAACAGGATCTTTTGCTGTTTTTGTGTTAGTATAATCAAGCACCTCTGATTTAATCTTGCCTTTATCAATCAAGAGTTTTTAAAAGAAGCAAAGTATAGAAACAAGAGTTTCTTTAACTAGAAACAGTGTATGTATTTGTATTGTTAATTATTTTAATGTGATTAAAGATCTTTCCCATCCCTTGATGGGCCTGTCCATTGTGGGAAGCTTAATTAGAGGAATTGTTTTGTATGAGGGTCCCAAGTACCTTTTGTTTTTTCTATTGAGGCACTGGGTCAAAGGGCTGTGATGCCCTCGGCTCTAAAAAAGGGTATACATACTCTGAGTTGAGATTTTACTTTGGGACTTAGTTTTTGGTAAGAAGGTTTGAGTGCCAGATGAGGACTCTGGGAAGTCGCTAAAGAGCCCCCTGACTTTTAGAACCCAGATGTCATGCTTCTCTCTCTAGTAACTATGGTCAGATAGCTGTACCTGTCTGTTGAATTAGGGTCAGGCGGAGTAAGTCATGTGTGTTGATTACTTTGGGGCTTACTGACTGGAAGTGTTTGGTTAGATGAGGACTCTGAGAAGCTGCTAAGGAGACCACCAGCTTTGAGAACCCAGATGTCATGCTCTCCTTTCTGGTAACTATGATCAGACAGTTGGGGTCCAATAGTCTGTTGAATTCAGGCAGAGGAAGCCATTTCTCTGCATTTTCTTTGAAGTTCAGGGTGCTGACTTTCCTGAATTAGGTGAATGATATATGTGCTTGGTTAAAGCAATGATACACGGGCTTGATTAAAGTGATTGTTAACCCCTGAAAGTTTCTTTCCTTTTATGAATGCAGATCTGAGAACCTGTGATAGCAGGCCCCCCTGTGTATGTTGGAGTGCTTACTGATACACATGTCACACAATCAATACCACAGTTCTTAAGAGAGATCTTAGGGTGTCCTTGTATCACTTCTTCTGACCACTGTGTGAACACTTACTCTGTGTGAATTCTTCATAAATTAATCTTTTTGGCAAGCATACATTTTGCATTTGAACAACATGGCCAGCCCATTGCATTCCTTGTGCTGACCTCATTGTTGTATGCCTATGAAACCTGGACGGTATACCAGCACTATGCCAGGAAACTTAATGACTTCCATTTGCATTGTCTTAGGAAGATTTTGAAGATCACCTGGTAGAATAAAATACCAGACACTGAGGTCCTTTCTTGAACTACACTGCTAAAACCACACATATAGAAAGTTTTCATAGGCTGTTAAACATTTGTATTTCTATATATTCTCATAATTTTTCTGTCAAGACAACTTCTAGGTAGTTCCATATCAAAGCCAAATAATATCTCCATAATATTTGTGGGGATTTTAAACATTATCAATAATATCTTAAGGAAAATATGAAAATTTTGCTGGTAAAATATCCTGAATTATGAGGAAGGTCCTGATGATACCTCAGGATAAGTGGTATGACAAAATGCCTAGGGTAGTAAATTAAGATCTCTAATAACATGTCTCAGCCAACTCGATAACCTTCTCACAAAGCATTTGATTGTGAAGGCTGTCAGCTACTATTAGCAAAAATATGTTATGCAAATGTATTTATGAGATGAGAGATTTTGTGTATGTGTGCTGAGTACTAGTTGGGATGGGGGGTGATATGATATAATGCTTTTGTTTTAATTCATTAGGAGTCGATCTGAGTGTTTCGTTCTTTTTGAGTTACCATCCTTGTATGATGCAATAATTTCTAACATGTGGTTTACCACAGGAGTTTAGTATCAATAAACCATCCTGAGGTGGTCTGTTATATCCTTGCTTGTTTACTGATACTAACACAATAAAATAATGGTTTCTCCCTGGAAATGAAGATTGCAACTGCCCTGTGCTTTTAAAAATATATTATTATTTGTTCTTAAAGAGTTGCCTGGCATACCTAGAAGTTAAATGACTTGCTTAGGGTCACAGATGATTTGTCAGAGATAGAATTTTAACCCACCTCTCCACTTAAGATGACTCTCTAGCTACTACCATTCTGCCTTTCTTATACTGATATCAAAACGAAAGTTATGGTGAGAATAGGAGCCTGTGTAAGATGTAGGCAGGCAAGTCCCTTGTATTTTTATTTAAGATGTGCCACACCAAGTACATGTGGCATAGTATATTCCACATAGAGGTCCAACTGGACTTGGCCTATTTTTCAAAGAATGAGGAATGCTTTGGGTGGTTGCTGAACACTAGGGCTTCCACTAATTTATAAAAAAGGAGCTTTTGTAAAAAATTGTACTAGAGTTCATTGAAATATGCATTCTAGAGTAAGGTGATCCCAGATACCTGTAAATACAAATCAGGAGAAAGACAGATAAGGATTTCCCACTTGCTCATTGTAACAGTAAGCACCCTAACATACAGAGGGGGTCCTGCTATTACATGTTCTTAGATCTGCATTCATAAAAGGAAAGGCATTTTTTGAGGGGTTAATAATCTCCCTTAATCAAGCACATGCATCATTTCTTTAACCAAGCACATGTACCATTCACCTAGTTCAGGGGAGTCAGCAACCTGAACTTCAAAGAAAATACATAGACATGACTTCCTCTGTCTGATCATCAACACACAGTTCCAACTGTCTGACCATAGTTACCAGAGTGGAAAGCATTGACATCTGGGTTTTCCTAGCTGTGGGGGGTGGGGGGGAAGAAGTTCCTTAGTGGCTTCCTAGAGCTCTCATCTGGCCAAACAATCACTTCCAGTAAGCCCCAAAGTAAAACCTCAACTCAGAGTATTTATACCTTTTTTAGAGCCAGAGTCATCACAACCCTTGAGAACCAGTGTCTTCTTACCAAAAGGCTTGGGCTTTCCCATAGACCTTCCCTAATCAAAGTCCCCTTAATGGGCAGGTCTGTTAATGGGTGGGGAAGATCCTTAATCACACTAAAATAATTAACAATACAAATACATATACTGTTTCTAATTAAAGAAACTCTTTGGTAAGATCATCATAGCATCAGATAATTGGAGTTGGAAGGTCAGAGGTTATCTGTTTCCATATACTCATTTTACAGGTGAGGAGAGTAAAGATCAGAGAAGTGTAGTAACTTTTTCAAGCTTAGTAGTAAATAAGAGTTAGTAAGTTGTAAGTAGTAAGTTGTAGAACTAGAATTTTAACACAGTCTTAATGAGTTTTATGATCAAAGGCATCCATGTCCTAGGCCTTCTGTTCATGTTCACTTCTCCAAATGTTCTTAAATTGATCCTTGGGTGACAGACTATATGATGATGTATATGACACTGTAACTATCAAAATTTGACTGAAAAATTGAAAGCACAATGACAAAATAAATGCAATAATTTTCGTTTATATATTTTAAAAACATTTTAGCTGGTATTAGGAGATTCCTACATATTTCATCTAGGGAATTTAAAACTTAAAGAACATGCAATGCCTTTGTTTTTCCTTTTATCTTTTGGTATTAATTTACTGCTTTTTTATAGTTATCTTATCCCAATAATCATTCCTTAAATAGAAGCATTCCTTTTTGATGATGTATAATCAAGTAAAGTAAAACAGCAAATGATTTGGTCTGATAACATGTGCCTCCTTCTACTCCTGTAGTCTACCATTTCTCTACTAATGTGAGAGTACTGAGGTAACTGGGGTGTCCAGGAAGGACTGGTACCTATGGTATGAGGGTTTGCTGAGTCTTTTTTTAGGGCTCTTCATTCACTTCTGGTGTCCACCTGTCACCCAATTCACACCTGTGGCTCCAAAGAACTGTAGAATGCACAGAAGTCACACCTTAGCAAAACTTTCTCAGTAGATGGGCTAAATCAGGCTGAGGGTAACAGGCCTCAAACTCTCAGTGAGTTAGGGACATGTCTACACCAAGCATGTAAAGACTTCCCTTGGAGGAATGAATGGATGGATGAGAACAGTTTTTTCCAATGTCCAGAAAGGTGGCTAAGGTTGGCACCGTGGAGTACTTAGAGCTTGTTCACACATTGAAAAGACCAACGTCATCCACTACATCCCTGACTATCATCAGTCATCTTGACTTTTGGTCTGCCACTGGACTCAGTGAAGAGCGAGTGAGACTGATGACTTTGTGCACCTAAATTCAATCCATGTTCAAGTCAAGATAACACCTGTAATAAAACTGGTCCTCTTGGAAAAAGAGAACAACAATGATTCATTCAAGAAAGATAAGTTTCAACAACCATCTTCTGGAGTTAAAGTTAGTCACTTTCATTGATTTGGATTCTGATATCTACCTTTCATAATTCTTTTCATTTAAACCACATGGGCAATTGTGTAAATTGTTATTTTTAGCTCTTACTCCACATCAATTCATGAGTCTTCCTAAAATTCTCTGAAGAGTTTATAGTCATTATTCATATACACATACACATATAGTCATCAATTACATATACACATACTCATATTTCAATCCATAGAGTTTAATAATCATGTGATCAGAAAAAAATGTGATGGAAAAGGTGCCACCTTTTCTGTCTTTTAGTGAGACTGATTCTAAATTTTATATCTGAATCCAAATTAATCTTGCTATGATCTATTCTTCCCCATATTTTTTCCTATATTTTTACCTTCAATTACCAAACGGATCAACAATAGTGAGGGAAATAAAAAGATTGTACTCAAATATTTTCTGCCTTAGCCAAAAGTAAATCGTGCTGAAAATCCCTCAGAAAAGTCATTCTCACAAATTATCTCATTCCAGATAACTTAAAAATAAGAAAAAACACACCTTTGGATAGTGGTGAATAACTGAAGAAAAAGTCTCTGGACGGAGCATTTCAAGTTTTGGCTGACTCTGTAACAAAATAAACCTTCAAACTCTTTGACATTTGCCTATCTTTCATCTCGATAAGGATAAGCTGTGTAAAGCAAGCTTTCTACCTTGGTTGGATTTGCCTGGTTGTCCAGGAAGCTTCCAGCACTTTATCAGTTCCAGCCAAAATTAGTTATTAGTGCTCCCTGGGAAGACAACAAGATCCTACTCTGAGTACAACATGATATTAAATAGTATATTATACAATTCTGCTCACAGGCTGGTTTGACTACTATCAAATGGCAAAGAAAACTCTTTGGAGTTTCATAACATTTTTAAAAAATTGTTTGGATTAGCAAAGCTGTTATCCAATCTTCTTGCCTGATCCCCAGTTGATTGACTCAGAGATAAAGCTTAAGCCTTGAAATACTCAGTAACCATGAGGTGCACATGCAGGCAGCCTCCCCTGGAGGGTTGAGGCATTTTTGCAAACTATTTCCAAATGGTGCTCTACAGTTAACCCTGCTTAAAATGCAAGCCATTGTAGCAGGTGGAAACAGTTTAATACCACATACCTACTCTGTCAGGTTGTGGAAAGAATCTTTTTGAATCACAAACTCCACGACGTATAGTAAATGTCACCAGTTGGAGATCAAAATATCATACTGAGCTGATGTTTGAG
Organism: Notamacropus eugenii; assembly: GCF_028372415.1. NCBI lineage: Eukaryota > Metazoa > Chordata > Mammalia > Diprotodontia > Macropodidae > Notamacropus > Notamacropus eugenii. The sequence goes on from NC_092872.1 coordinate 157,538,846, forward strand.
TGCATAGTCAGCAAGGGGCCAGCCCTATATCAAAACCCAAACTCAAATATAATCGACAAATGTGGGCCCCAGGGCTTTGCTTATGGAACATTTAAATTCAACAGAATGAGACAAACTCTCTTTCGAGAACAAGTTTAGACTTTGTAGCTTACCACCCCTTAGCCATCTTCAAAGAATTAAGAGGCTGAAGATAGGGACCAGCTGTTTTCTCTCTCCATTGCCAACAGAAGTCAATGGATTTGAACTTCAGCAAAAGGAAGGAAGGTTAGATGCCATTCAATTCAATGAACATCAAATGACTGTTATTTGCAATGTACTATGTTAGGTGTTGCAAGAGAACTTTCCTGAACCTAGTGTTTTGAAATTAGGGGAATTTTTTTGTCATTAATAGACTTGACAGTTTTTCTTTTGGCTTAACTTTTAACATACTTTTATTCAATAAAAGCAGTTAAATGTCTCAGTTCATAGGGCACTGGATCTGGAGTCATGAAGACCTGAGTTTATATATGGCATCAGATTCTTATTCGTTTTGTGATCCTGAGTATGCCATTTTGCCTCTCTTGGAGTTGCTTTTTTCACTTGTAAAATGTGGCTAATAATAGCACCTACCTCCCATGGTTGTTGTGAGGACAAAATTAGTTAGTGTTTGTAAGGCAAACAATAAGGTATTATAGAAATACTAGTCATCACCATAATCATGCTCATTACCTATAATCAGGTGGATAAATTATAGGAATTCCTGAAAGTTTTAGCCTATATTCTTATTTATCAGTACAGTGGAATTTCTACTACTCTAAAAGAAATCAATCTCCCTAGAAGGTTTTGAATTATTAAGATTTCTCTCTCTCTCTCTCTCTCTTTCTCTCTCTCTCTCTCTCTCTCTCTCTCTCTCTCTCTCTCTCTCTCTCTCTCTCTCTGTATCTATCTACCTATCTATCTAGGATAGCCTATACCAGAGGCCAGTTGATGGTTTGAATATTATTTTCAATGAACCAATCTTTTTTTTTTTTAATTTGGAAATAAAATACTCCTTCTTCATTGGTCAGTATTCATTCCTTCTATTTTATAGATGAGGAAACTGAGGCAATGGAGTTAATTTGTAATGGGAGGAAGTTAATTTAGCAGGATGTTGACAGACTAGTCTCTGAGGTATAAGTTTAGTCCACTAAACCAAATTTTTTCTTTTCCACATTTTTATTGTCTTATAAAATCTCTATAGGAGAACAAGACAGGTAAGGATGAATGATCACCAATCAAAAAGAAAAAGAAATAAAACTTAAAAAAAGATTTACACACTTGAAAACAGATAAGTACAAATTATTTATTGACACACTTTCCTGATTCAGTGCCAATGTAGTAAATAAACACGGACAATGGATTCAATATATTTGAATGAAAAATTTTGATGGATCAGAAGGGGTTTATTGTAAAAGGCAATCATTTATAATTTGAGCTGCTTTAAAAGCCATGCAAAAAAATTTCATAAAATATTGGTGATGGAAAGGATGCCCCCCCCCATAAATTAGAAGATGGAGGAGGAAGTATTTAACAGAGTCCATGAACATACATAAAAATTGTATCATAGGTTCAGTTGCTCTTAATTGTGGGACAGGCGTAAAATAATTATCAACTGAATATATTGAAGTGAGGTTCATTGTTGCTGTGGTGTACTCTCCCACTTTAATAATTAGTTACCATAGATATGAAGAATTCTCCTAGATAGTTTTTTTAATATTCTTTATAGAGTTACTGCTGATAGTTCAATCTTTTCTCTAATATGTATATAAGAAAGCATCTGAGGGAATATTTCCAAAGGAGGGTTACCTAGTCAAAAGGAAAGAGAGCCAGCTCTGGTCTGGATTTAAGCCTCATCCTCAACACACACACATTTGACTATGAGCATATCCCTTAACTTCTCAGTATCAAGTATCAATTTATGAACTTAATTTACTAGCAAGTTGACAATCAACACCAGAGGAGAACATTTCCTCGTGGAAAGTTTCCCATAATAATACAATCATAGGACCTGATCACTGTTTTTGTGCCTTCCCCTTCCCCCCAACCAAAAGGTCCAAAAGGAAACAAAACTTTTTTTCAAATCTCATAATCATAGCAGGAGTTTCCTAATGTGTAATATTACTTTTGTATGTAATGTTAATTCTGTGATTTGGTAAAATTCTTGTGCAATCTTTTGAATACTACATCATTTCCACTGACCCAAACATTCATAAGAATTTGTTTTTAACTTAGGGAAATCATATACCTCACTGCCATTAACAAGAAAATTAGCTTTCTGAAATATTTCCTCAACATCAAATACATTTTTTTGAATGATGAAAGCACTGCTCAGATTTGGTACAAAAGGTTTTTAGTCTAACACTTCCTCTCTCCTAAAATCATCACCACATGCTAGTTTGGGATGAAATTCTACCTATAGGATAAATCCCTAGAGGATCAATATTACTACAGTGCAGATTTATTGGCCAAATTATTTCAATAAGATCTAAGCTCATTAAAGTCCACTTCCTATGACTAATTATCACATGTGAATGATGAGCAGGGTAAATGAATAGTCTTATGATATCCATCTTCCTGAAAAAATTTCTCTCATAGTAGAATTAGTATACTTGAATTTTGAAGCAACAAGTATGAATTTTTAACCTTATCTTGATCTCAACATAATGATTAATGCTAAAGAATACTTAGATTCTAGTGGGAACAAGTCTTCTAGGTAATATGAAAAAAATCATAATGGGCTGAGTGCATGAGAAATTCATTAGAACTCTCCCTCAATGTAATATTTTAAATGATAAATTCATATTGAATTGGAAGCCTAGTAAGAATTAGAATCCATAGTTCTGTTGTAGTTTGTAATTCCCAGACTACTGAAATAATAAAGAGTAGATGTTGTAGCATTAGAGATGTTCCATTTGTATATAACTCCAATGATAATCTTATCTCATTAATGTAGGTATTTCCTTACACACAATGGTGACCATCATCAATGTTCTCCAACTAATACCCATCCAATGTCTTCACATCTTTCTAATACTATTTTGACTTTGCTTGGATATCAAAGCAAATGGCTTGCTTATCATTTATTCTTCACCTGCTCTGGATTAAATTGAATGGTGACCGACAATGACCCTGAATATTTCTTGCATGTCCGGTGCCCAAACTTTCTCTCTAAACAAAATACTTAAAAATCCTTAAGAATCTTTCAAGGTCATTATGCAGGTGTGTGGTTGTCCCTAAAAAGAGACTTTATCACTTTGATTCATAAAGGCGTAATATACCTTCTGCTAAATTAAATTCCTAAAACACACTTGTTTTCTTTCCAGCATTGCACAGGCATAGGCTAATTTGTATGAAGTCTCAATTAGTATTTCTCTTGATGAGTATTTGACATACTATTACTTAAACTAATTCTACTGCCAGGTCTTTGGAAGAATTATATTCAGTGCCAAACAGTCTGTTAAAATTATGCTGAACAAGTCCGTACATTCCAAACTTGAGAATTAAAGCAGCTGCTTTCCGTAGCTAAAAGAGTAGAATTCCCTCTGTATGCCCCAGTTGGAATTTGACCGTATATTACAATGGATCCCAAACTCTTACCTATAGGTAGGTCTACTTTTGAATTTTATATGAAATACATTGTTCACCACTAACTGTGCCTCTCATTTGTGTAACTCTTAGGCAATAAAGATGGCTAGTATCTCATATGATATAACATTAAGATTAAGTACAAGAGAAATGAAGAAAATTTAAAGCAATTTTGCAAGAATTTTATCTTCATATACAAGTCCAGTACATTGGTATGAGAATGTATAAGTTGTTTACAAATACATGAATATCCTACTTTGGTGATTCAATATGGCACAGAGATAACTCTGGATTATTAAATCCATACATACCAGGGATGGGGAACCTGCAGCCTTGAAATCACATGTGGCCTTCAATATGGTCTTTTGACTAAGTCCAAGTTTTATAGAACAAATCCTTTTATTTACTGCATTTGTCCTGTGAAATTTAGATTTAGTCAAAGGGCCTCACTTGAGGACTTAGAAGGCCACATGTGACCTTGAGGCTGCAGGTTCCCCACTCCTGGTCCATATATTTCAGTATAAGCTCTACTATGTCCATCTAGACTAGAAGGCAAAATCTGTTGGGAGGCTCAAATGTTATCTTGACAGTAAAACCACTTTTCACCTTTAAAGCATGATGAAAATATGAATTATTTTTAAAGTTGCCCTTCAGGTGATGCTTATTGGTTAGGTTTATTTTTTCCTTTTTCACTCACAGTGACTCATGAAAATATTAAGAGGTGGTAAACATTGTTCATTGTATCAGTGCAAGAAAATATCAACCTTAGTGAAATCACGGATCTTCAAGTATTCATGTATATGCACATATATGTGTGTAAACATATATATGTATATATATATATGAATATATGTCTCATTTGGTTGAGCCAGTCTGCCTTATATCTACAAGACCACTGACAGAAATTAGAGCTTTCATTATTTCAGAAATGGGACAAATTTTTTCAAGTTCCATTTTACAATGGAACACCCCCACTGATGCTTGTCAGAACAATGGAATTCATGAGTCCATGTGTCAAAGCTATTCCCTGATGAAAAATCACTTGTATATCAACTTAAGCAGTCTTAATGCAAAGTCTGGACTAAGTCCAGAGAATTGGGTTTCTGGACATAGCATTGTATTAACTAGTTGTGTTACATGAGTGAATTATTAAACCTTTCTGGGTGAGTTTTTGTTGCCTCATCTGTAAAATGAGGTGAGAAGAGTTGAAGATTTCTAAGCTGTCTTCCAAATTTCAATGTACATTATTCCAGTTTTGATTCAATTCACTAAATTATCTATCTTGTTGGCTTAGCAGAATCAATGTACTTTCTAGGAATGCCTTATTAATAGAGTATACACTGGAAAAAATAGAGCGTAGTGGATGATATTCAGTATCTATAAAGTAACAACTGATTTATAAGAACGGTGATAAATGTAGCTGTGTCATGGTGGATAAATCAAAAATAAATACTAATCTCTATTATGCCATATACTCTACCTCCCACTCCATTTTATGCAGTTTGACTTACGGCAAGCTAAATGGGTATTTGTTAACTAAACACCTACTGATGATTAAGAAATCGTTGAGTTGTGATGATAGATTGCTTCTCTAGAGTAATGTTGATAATGTATAGACTTAATGCATAGCTATCTACCATATTATTCATGGACATTAGACTTCGTATGGATTTATAATATCGATCTTGATATTTGGCTGATAAGCTCAAAGGTACTAGTAAAATTCCATGTTTTTAATCTTTCATAGAATGAATTTATTCAACATAATTATTCTTGTATGGTAAAGTACAATTAATTTGGGTCAAGTAAAAAGAAGCATGCTGATATCCAAGGAATAAAAGTAAAATCCTCTTACAGCATAAGAAGAACTGAAATATTTCTAAGAACCAGTCAATAGACTATTTATCCTGTTATATGTTATACAACAAAATTTCACTCTTTCCAATTTATTGGAAAGGTTGTTTGGAGTTTATTTTTATTTTGTTTTTTGAAACGAATAAATAGGAAACCTATAATAAAAAGTCAAGAAAATATTATTCACAGGAAAATATTTATTTATTAAAAGTTAGTAAATGTTACATAGATTAGATATTTGTTAGGTGGTATGATATGAGACTCTTTCAATGAAAGTCTAAGGCTGTTACAGAAATTTTTGAGTGTTTAGAACTTACATGTTGATTTTGTGTTGAAGTCCTGACACTGACCGTGTGTCAATGAACAAATTACTCACCCTGAGAATCAGTTTCCTCATTATAGTCAACTCAACAAAAAAATATTTACTAATGGGCTTCACTGTGCAAAGTATTGTGCTAGCTTTGGAGCATGCAATTTTGTTTGTGTTTTTGATGACAGACCCTGTCCTCAAAGATTTTAGATTTTTTAACTATTTCCAGACTCTGAGGACTGGTATTTCCTATTTCACAAGGTTGATATCAAGAAAATGCTCTATAAATGTTAAATATTATCTATTTTTATTATTATTATTAATACTATTTCTAACCAACCATATAAATGACCTCCATGCTATAAACATTAACTGCCCAGCTTTGGATAGGACAATTCAGGGCAGCTCTCCTTTATCTTCCGTCTTCTGTTAAATAAGTCCCTAGCCACACCATCCAGAATGGAATCTGAACTTGATCTTTCCTTTCTTGGTGACCCATTTTGTGTATCTTCACACTTCCTCTATCCCTTTCCCCTCCAAAGCTTGCTGGTACCATGTTCCCCTCATTTCTCTACTCAGTCTGTTTCTTCCTGCACCATTATATTTTATTCCTCCATGGTCAGGTTCCCTCTGCCTTTTTAGGGGATAATTGTCTTCTAAGGAAACAACCAAATAAACTCATAATTGTTGTGGTTCCATCATTTTTAGTCATGTTTGACTCTTTGTGACCCCATTTGGGGTTTTCTTGGTAGATGTGCTGGAGTGATTTGGGGCAGCTAGGTGATGCAGTGGATAGAGCACCAGTGCAGGAGTCAGGAGGACCTGAGTTCAAATCTCACCTCAAACACTTGGCACTCACTAGCTGTGTGACCTTGGGCAAGTCACTTAACCCCAATGGCCTCATCCTGGGTCATCTCCAGTCATCCTGATGAATATCTGGTCATTGGATTCAGATGGCTCTGGAGGAGAAGTGAGGCTGGTGACCTGCACAGCCCTCCATCACTCAAAACAAAGTCAAGTGCAAGTCATGTCATCATTTCTCTGATGGCATGGTCTTCTTTGGCAACGAAGGATGAACACGCTGGAGTGGTTTACTAGTTCTTTCTCCAAAACTGATAGTACTAATGTACTAATTAAAGAAGACTATATACAGCATTTCCCTTCCACTATTAGGCCACACAAGCATTATTAGCCAAGTCTTTTTAGAAATAATAAATAAGTAATAATTTGCTTGCTTTTTTGGGGTACTAATTTTTTTTTCTCATTTTGTTCCACATCAATTTGGGGAAGTTCCACTATGGAAACTTGCTCCACAGGTGAAGATAGTCAACTCATCTCTAATTTAGAGGCTTATGGAGTCAGGCCAACAAAGGTTTGCTCAGGGTTTCACAGCTAGATAGATATGATAGTCCTATCATAGATAGGACTTAAACTTGGGTCTTCCTTACTCCAAGACCATGTTTCGTCATATTTCCTTTGAATAACTTGTATAAATTAAATAATATAAATGTAAAATCCAGACTTGATGAGATTAGTATAAATCTTTTCTTGAATCAATTGTTTTTTTCAGTGTTATACATACATACATACATACGTTGACACACATAAACTTTAGTGGCCATATTTATTTCATGCAAATATTTAAATATAATGAACAGTATGATACCGTTTTTAAAACCATTATCTTCTAAGTATGTTTCCCAAAAGGCCCTTTTACCTTTAAAAGTTGATGACCCTTGTCCTAAATAATAAAATAACTAATAGAACTGAATTCTAGGCAATATTAAAATGAATAATTAGGGAGACAGAAGGCATATTAAGAAGTTCCTTTTATTCTGGGCATATTTTGATGGAATAAAATATAATGTTCTCTGATTTGTTAAATGTGTCCAAGGAAATGATTTCTGATTTAGTCCTTAATATTAAACATATGAAGAGATGAGCATAATGTGATAAAGATATATATATGATATAACATAATATAATATAATAATTACTGCTTTATTTTGATGTAAGAAATTTATTTTGTGAACTAACAGAGACTAGTCTGGATCATCCTTCTTGTCTCCCTTTCTGAGCATCAAATTGATGAATAAGATGTCCAAATCATTTTTGTTCACATCACCAGTATTCTTTTTACCAGTGTGTTAAACCTGTCAAGACAGAATTATTTCTCTCTTACCATGTTAATCAACAATGGTGAATATTACTGCCAAGGAAAAGGGGATTCCGATTCTAATAGCTCATGTGTATTTTTTTTTTCTTTTGGCCTTGGTTGGACCAAGAAACTGAATAAACCTGGTTATTCAGAAATACAGTCTTTTGGACATGTTTCCTTTAAGAATGCATTATATATGATAATGGCTTCATTGTCATCAAATAGAATACAATTAATTTTATTTTTTAGTATGTTATCAGCAAGCAAACCACCAGTATTAGCTCGATACCATCTGGGAGTGACAGTTTCCTTATTACAAAATATGTAAAAATATGGACTCCCTTAAGGAATCTGTTGCACTGCATCTGCTCAGATTTTTGTTATATGCTAATGGTTTTTAACCCAGCATATGAAGCATGTAAAAAAAATAACTGAAATTTTTCAGCTAAATTACTCGTTTCACATTTAAAGTGTCACAAAGATGGAGAAAGCCACATATGCAGCTTTAGCTACAGGGGATTGAGCAGAAACAAAGAAAGAAGGAACAGGCATTTCTTCTTACCTGCTGTTGAGCTATCCAGCCCTCCCTCTCCAGAGAGATCCTGACTGCCCACATAATTAAGGCCACTTGATATGTGAGAGAAATATTGGTGAAGGGACAATATTCTCCTCAATTCCAAATGAGCAATGGATGTAACAAAAGATTGTGACTGATAAGACAATTATTCTCCTTATTTCACTGTGTTCATAATATATTAAACAATCACAATGATTAAAATGAGCTATTATAATTATGAAACCATTCTCTGAAGTAGGATAGGGTGGTTGGGTATTTATTTATTTATTTGTGAATCCTTGGCCTTCGTTTTCTTACCTTTCCTTGGATTCTGATCGGGAGTGGGGGTGGGGGTGAATCTGAATGCATTTGGATGAATGTCTTCTTAATAAAGAGGAAGCTAGAGATTGAACCAAAAATATATGCCATATCTTTGAAAAGTGTTGTCCTTTGATATAAACAATAAAACAGGATGAAATAAGCACAAATTGGAGTTGGAGAAAAAATGGAATAAGTTCTATGGTGCGAATCAGGGCAAGGGAGGTTCCCACCCCCTCCCCACCTCCCAGCTCTCACTTCCTCCCCTCATCCTACAATTATGCAGAGCTGTAGCTTTAGGCTAACAGAATTTTCACACTTGTAAAGCAGTTTAATATGAATTACTTTTCCATGGATATCTGTCCCCAGGCTTTAGAATGTGAAATATACTAGGCATTACTTTTTCATTAGCATCGACACAGGACATTTCCAAGTATTAAGTTCTGAAAAAAAATTTCATAAGCTGTTTACACTTCATATATATTAATTAAAGTGGGGAGTTCCTGACTCCTCACAGGCCTTCCTGAGTACTGCTTTTTAAGTAACGTACAACCAGTTGGGTAATTCCTAGCATCGCCTACACTACTTGATAAAAATAGCAACAACCCTATTTTCCCACCAAGAAATAATTTTCCATAAAGGTACAATTCTTTTTAAAAAAAAAAGCTGATACATAAAACAAATATGAGTATTTTCTCAGGAAAAAAATCACATTTACGTATTTTAAATTCTTTTGCTGAAGGCCCCCAAGTGATGATTTGGAAATGCAAAATTTACAATCCTTCCAGCTACCACTGTGTCTTTGAGGGAATATACTGAGGAATTAAAAGAAAAAAAGGTTGATTCAGCAAATAGAAATCTTCATCCTTAAATGTCTCCTCTAAGATGTATTGATTTCATCTTAAAACCCCTTAAAAAACACTAGGATAAAACAAAATATAAACACCTTTTCTTCTGAACATGCTATGATGGCTCTGTATTTCTCCTGGACCCCAACTGCCCACAGTTACATGACCTGCTACCTGCTGTATTCAGTTTCATTCACATAGGTTAGCCAGACTGACCTAAATAAATCAATAAGTTTACACACATGAGTGTCATAACAGGAAGCAATGTTTCATAGTGCACTTTCTGGACTAACCATTGCCAATTTGCCCCTCACTGCCAAAAGGGTGACAGTCCCTTTCATGAAGAGCAAACACAGCTGTTTCGTTAAAGGATGATGTTCTATGAGGGTTGAAATGAGGGATTTCAGGCAACCTGGGCTGCTGAAAATCACAAGAAGCTTATGGCCTTTTGAGATTTTAGGGATAAAATAGTACTTAGTAGTATGGAAATAAATTAGGAAAATAAAAGGAAGGGAGAAGGAGAGATAGATAGAAAGACAGATAGATAAATACAGAGACAGACAGAGAGACAGAGAAAAAGACAAAAAAGGCAGGATGGTAAAAGTGAATAAAAGCAGCTCTGGAGTTCTCTATACCAATGAAAACAAAGAAGAATCCAGATGTTTGTGTATATATGGAGAAGGAGAGAAAGGGAAAGATTACTTTTGCTTTTCCCTAAGGCTACAAAAACAAAAAGAAAAAGAAAGGGGAACTTATATCTTCCAACCACCCAATATACTTTTTGCTTCCTAAATGCCTCCAACAAGAACCTATCTCCTGTGAACTTTCCATTTGTATGTACTCTCTAGCACTTACATCACCTCTGCTAGAGTGAAAAACATGTAACATTGAGATTTCTACTTCATAATAATAATTTTAAAATAATGAAACTTTAATGCACAGTAAGAAATCCATTCAAAGAGGAGAAGCATTTCCACTGGGACTCTTGTTTAATACCTTTGCCAGGTGAACTGGCACCTGTTCCATCTCAGGCACTTTTGCTTATACCTATCAATTGGCAAACTTCCTTCTTCAGGAAACCTTATGTTGGGATCTTCGAATTCCAGTACCACTTCATGGTAGTTCTCTGTTATTTTCCTTTTCTCTGCTTTCCTCCAGCAGTATCTTCTCTCAAAGGAAATTAAAGGACACTCACATTCCTAAATTGGTGTGGTAGTTAACCTGCCAATGTGTTGATTTTAGATTAGGATACTAATTAATAGACAGTGGAAGGTAGAATTTTTGCTCCTCCTTTTAAAAGCTATGAATTGTTGATATCACAGTCAGGTACACGTGTTAAAATAAGGTCAAAGGGGAGTTAATAATGGATCACAGTGAAGTCAGAGTTTGCATATTTTCCCAGTATCTTTCTGATGAGATATTCAGTAACAATTTTAAGTGGTTCTTAATGTTTCTCCACCTGCATGCTCTCAGTAGATATTAAATAAAATCGATGTACAGTATAGCTTTGAACTTGACTAGTTGGGAGAGTTTAATAAAACTTTAGTGATGAACTTACAAAAGGCAGTTCAAGTTCATGAAGACATAATTAAAATACATGGCAGCATGAGGCTTGATGAGCTCCATCTTTTCAATAATTCACAAGACAAAATATTGTCTTTCCTCCTCACCCCAACTATCTACATGTAACATTCCTTTGATATGATATTTGTGTTTAAAAATTTATTACTATCCACTTGGAAGAAAATTTCTCTATTTGGTGTCTCAGTTTTCTATTTTGGAAGAAAACTGGTAATACCAGGAATTTTATGAAACTTAGGAGGCAATGGGGAAAGTAGACATATTACAAGACATATTACGCCATTGAAAAGATTAAGGTCACTTCAACTCTATACCTCTCACGTGCTTTTCTTTGCCATCACTTTTTACATTCTCCTGATCAAGAATCTATACCAGTTCTTATCTTACAAGTCCAATATAAATTCCTCTGACTATCTTTTATGGTCAAGCCTTCCTCTATCTCCATAGGTACATGATTCAACTCAAGTCAAGAAACATTTACAAAACTCAAATTCATACAGAGTAGTGTGATTAAGTGCCAGAGGAGAAACAAAATTTATTGAAGACAAAGAAGCAAACCTTGGATAACTCCACAGTGAACTTGAATGGCATTGAGTTGTCACTGCCAGGAATATGGGATTGGTTGCTCATGTATTCAGTCCTGAGCAAATGACTTCTAAAATGTTGTGTTCAATTCCATTTAAGGAAAGATATTAATAAGGCAGAGAGTCTAAAGAGGACAACAAGAAGAAAAGTGAAGGGCCTTGAGTCCATGCTATATGAGGATGTGAAGGAACTGGGGATGATTAACCTAGAGATGATCAAGGCAAGTATGACAGATACCTGGGCATTTAAGGACCTATCAGGTAAAAGAGAGATTAAACTTAGGTTCCTATTATGTTTTATTTTGTATTATAATAGTTTTCTCTCTGAATACCTCCCACTCACTTGATCTTGTGCTCCTTGAAAGAAGGGATTGTTATTCAGTTTTGTATCTAGAAAGAATGTCCCAAATGTTCAGTAAATTTGTTTAACTGAACCCCCTTCTGGCCCTCTCTATAACTTTGGTACCAATTATATTTGTTAAAATGTTGTAGGGAATTTAAAATGTATCCTTGCTACCTTAGATAGATGTGGTAGGCAAAACCACTGGATTTGGAGTTGAATGGTCTAGGTCCCACAGCTTATAGGTATATATGACTTTAGACAAATTACTCAATCTTTCTTAACCTATAAATCTATAAAACGAGGATGATACTCCTTGAACTACTTAATGTACAATATATTCAACGACATAATACAGCTACAACCATAAAGTTCCATAAAATGCTAACCCATCGCTGCTGCTACCAATATTGTTTGACTGTTGTAAAGGTGGAAAAAATAAATACACACACATATACATATAGGCCCACACATAATCTGTACACATAGATGTCCAAATGTATATGTACATATACATATAAAGACAACTACACACATGCATGCGTATATATGTATATTCAAATATATACATACATACATATATACTATTTGAATATGTGTGTACATATACATACATATACATATATGTGTGTTTACAATTCAAAAAGAACACAAATTTTTGCTAGGATGCTCATCTGTCACCTGTTTCATTTGAGGCACTATTGATTATGCCTCTCACCTAACAAGACACCTTTCATTGCAGTCTTTGAACTCCAACATGGCTTTTTGGCAATCTCCTGCTATTGACCTTTTCTCTACTTCCCTGTAGTGATGTCCTCTAATTTTCTCTTAGGGAATTCAAAACAATCTTCAAAGCTACTCAAGCTCTAATTTTCATTTTTATCGTCATTTCATTATTTCTCTCCATGACTATTGCCCAGCCCCCAGGCATAGAAGAGAAAGAATATTCATTCAGTTATTCAATTAAGGAACGTTTATTAAATACCTGCTATGTATGTCCAGGCACTGCACTACATGTTAGAGAAACAAAAACAAATATGGAATAATAAAACTTATACAAAGGCGTGTATGTATATGTGAAATAATAGGTATAAAACAACACCTATGACATAGCCAATTAATCACTGTTAGTATCTGAGAATGGTTTGACAGCAGAAATGGTTCATAAAACCATTAACTTATAGTTAAAAGTGACCTTAGAGTCACTTTTCAACTCCCTCCAATCAAGTCCAACTCCCTCCTCTTATAATTAAGGAAACTGAGCCCCCAAGAAGTAAGATGACTTGCCCAAGGTCACACAAGTGGCCGAACATGGATTTGAACCCACGACTTCTGAATTCAAATCCAGTATTCTCCTCCTCTGTAACAAGTATTGTGTTGAGTACCATTAAAATGAAACAAGAATGATCAAGCTTCTACTATGATAATCATTTTTTCCCTCAAGATGTGCTGAAGCTTAGCTCTGTTCTAAATAAAATGAAACAAAACACACAAAGCATTTGTAAACTATAAGAGCCTACATAAGTGTCAGAAATAACTATTACGTTTAATAATTATGACAATCAATTACTATAGTTTGCAAACTAAAGGAACTCCCCAAAGACCCTCAATCTATCAGCAGAATCCCTTAGAACACATGGCCTTTCTCCAAATAAATTCTTGAGGGTGTTATATATCCCCCAGAGAGTCAACCACAGTGCTAAGGATAGAAAACAATCAAATACTTAAGTCTGGAACTCAGTAGGCATTTGGCTGAGTATTGGATTGTTTCTTTGTTACTCAGATTCACTGAGTCAAGATCTTATCCTTCTGCATGGCATCTATAAGGGTTTTGTGAATGAGAGCATGCAATTGACAGCATACCCCTTCAATGCATCTCACACCATACTCTTTAAATTCAGTTGGCAGTATGTTCCCTACATCCCTTCTGCCTGCAGTAGCTTTTCAAAGAATGTGTCAGAGCCAATCAAAGCACTTGGGATTTCCCCAAATGCATAACAATTTTGCTACAGGAAACCTGTCTAGCTGCCCACCAAGAAACCAGGGCTCACTCAACTCTTACAATGTGCCCTGCTCCATGAATGTCATCTCCTTTCTTCCTTCCATATTTCTCTAACTCTCGCTTGGGGAGAAATAATCATATTCATACCACCATTCCTACTTTGCCACTGGAAAGCATGTGACAATTCATAGCCCTGTGACTTCACTCACAATCCCTGTGACTTCTCAGACCAAAATTCCCATCCATAACCCTTCACATATTTTATATACTCTTATTAAAATGTAAATTCTTTGAGAGCAGAGAGAAAATCACTTTTATATTTGTATCCCCGTTGCCTAGCACAGTGACTGACACGTGGTAAACACTCTATATACATATATATGTGTGTGTGTGTGTGTGTGTGTGTTCAATTGTTTATCCATTCATTTAATAGAATGAACTATTTCTATTTGGTGAAGAGGCAGAGAGATTCCCCAGACATGAACTTTTCAAACAGAGAAAATACACACACACACACACACACACACACATACACACACACACCTTCGAAAATCTGTACATCGGTTGGTGACCTCCTTAGTTTCAAAGTAATTCCTTTCCCTAGATCATGTCCCTGACTCCCTTGCATAGAGGCTAAGTATATTTTTCTTCTTTTATAAGTGACAGTACTTATAAGTGACAGGTATGTGCCTCAAATACGACATTTTTTAACGTAATTCATATTGTCTGCAGGGCTGAAATACCAGTCACTTGCACATTTTGTGAGGATCCAGAAATGGTTAATGCAGCTATATTTTGTTGTTCAGATTTTTTAAAAGTTTGGCATGCCTGTGACTCCCAGGCTCCCAAATCAACTTAAATATTCTCTTTTCTAAGCTTGCTAACCGTACATTTAATATCTAATCACCCCATCACTCAGGGTGAATTAGAACACTGCAATTTGAATCTTGCACTGACCTCTAAGCATTTTAAAGGAGACACAAGCAAGAGAGACACTAGAGAGGCAAACCACAGCAGAGGAAGAGTCAGAGGTTTATTTCATGTCAATGTTTCAAATTATCCAGAGGAAAGGAAAGAACATCTTAGCTTCTGGGAAGCTAGTTTTGGCAAGTGGGCAAAACTGGGGAAGAAATGTGATGAGATGTCAATAGCAGATCAAAGTGAATGATCAAGCAAGCTTGAGTAAGTGGAGAATACAGGGAATTAAGATTGGATTCCCTCAAGCTGGAGGTTTTTGCAAGTTTCTGAAACTGGTAGTAGAGTCAGCAAGTGCCTTTTACCTGTCCTTGTGATTTCTGCATTTGACTGCTGAAACCATTTTCAGATTTCCTCAGTCCTTGATTGTAACTCTGATGCTCAATTCTCTCATTTCTCAGTATGTGGGTTTTGTAGGGAATTATTCATTTTTTAACCTATGGTTCAGGGGCTTTGGGTTTTCCTTTGTTATTTTTAATATTCAAGACTTCACTAGTTAAGGACTCGAGATATTGATTCAAACCTTTGAGATGCAAACCTTCAGGAACAACAGAGGACTTCAGAAATGTGGATTTAGAAATCCTAAATGATTGTTACCAACTTCTTAAAAGAGAAAAGGGAAAATGGGCTGCATATGATGTCAAGTGGCTGATTAAAAACTCATTGGTGAAAGTATATGTATTTTAAGGTTTGAACAATTTGTGAAACTAATACAGGACATAAAAGAAAATGTCAACTTAGTAGCAGAACATTAATTTTTAAATGTTATTGGCATAGGCAACCTTGTCCTTGTATCTACAGTCATGCTTAAGTATCTTATTAAGAACTTAAATTTGATCTTAAATGATTTAAAGGACATTCTAAAACTAGTCTTTGTGAGTCAGAATTAAGAGGCAAACTGTAGAAATCATAGTGAAATGAAACAACAAACAAACAACAAATAATTATCCATTGTCTATATGTGCTCAGTGTTATGGAGAGATACAAAGAAATGAGACAGCATAGTACAGGAGCAAGAGCCCCAGAGAGAAAATTAGAAGGTTTACGCTCTGTTAAGGGGATGTCCAACACTAGCACTTATTAGTTCAGGTTCTATACTACAGCAGTCATAGGTCATGGAGCAGTTAACAAAAGGAAGTTGGCTTAGCACTAACATAGCTAGGACTATTGGAAAATACCTTGGAGAGGGGAAAGATTGAAGGCTAAAGAAAAAGGGGAGTACAGAAGATGGAAGCAATGTGTTCATCCTTCGTTGCCGAAGAAGACCATGACATCAGAGAAATGATGACATGACTTGCACTTGACTTTGTTTTGAGTGAAGGAAGGCTATGCAGGTCACCAGCCTCACTTCTCCTCCAGAGCCATCTGAATCCAGTGACCAGATATTCATCAGGATGACTGGAGATGACCCAGGATGCACTGGAAGATCTTGGGCCCTTTAGGCCAAGGTCTTTGCAGGTACTCACTTAGGGTGAGGTAACACCCATTCATTGAATAGGCCTGTTTAAGAAGTAGCCAGGGCATGACCCCTTTAATGAAGTCAAGAAAAAGAAAAATATCAGCCTGGGAGGGAAACAGCAACAGTTACTACTGATAATCACTCTAAAACCAGGAGGGTCCAGAAGAACCCTTAGGCAGGGGCCCATTGATGTCCCAGTTTCAGAGTGCAATAGGTTTATCACTTGGGGAAAGGAAAAGATAGGACAGGACAGGACAAGACAGGGCAGGACAATGCAGGGTAGGGAAAGGCAGAGAAGGGAAGGAAGGAGAAGGCTGTGCAAGGTTGCCAGCTTCACTTCTCCTCCAGAACCATCTGAATCCAGTGACCAGATACTCATCAGTATGACTGGAGATGACCCAGGATGCACTGGGAGACCTTGCTGTTGGACAGACTTTGAGAAATAGTCGAAGTGAAAGCTCTGGTGTGCTATGGTCCAGGGAGTCACAAAAAGTCAAACATGACCCCAAAATGAACAACAAGGGCAACATAGGATATCTAACAAGAAGGCAGTGGCCCCTCCATTCAACAGAGCAGAGCATGGTGACTTACTTGGTCTTCAGGTATCTGTTGAAATCAAAGGTCATTTGTTCTACATGGGTGGGACCTTTTATGCTCTTAAAGTCATCAGGAAGCCTAGTCAATGCATCTGTAGGCCATTGGGAAATTGTGTCAAAGGAAGCACATGTAGAGCCTTGCCCCACTCGGGACAATTAGGGAGAATGTATTTGTCCTTCGTTCTTGAAGAGGACCATGACATCAAAATGATGACATGACTTGAAGTTCACTTTGATTTGAGGGAGAGAGGGAGGGCTTTGCAAGGTCACCAGCCTCATTTTCTTCTCCTGGGCCATCTGAATCCAGTGGCCTGATATTCATTGGGATGGATGGAAATGGCTCAGGATGCAATGTGAGACCCTGGCCCTTTCAGGCTAAGGTCTTACAGCGTTCTCACTTTGAGTGAGATATGCCCATTCAATGAATAGGCTTCTTTAAGTAGTTGCTCAAGGGATGGCCCCTTTAATTAAAAAAAAAATCAAACTGGGAGGAGAAGACCCTCAGGGTTCCTGGGTAAGTGAAACAATTACTATTTAATATTTAAATCCACTCTGTGCTAGGTTGGTGACTACTTGTTGTCCAGTCTATGAGCTCCAGAGTGAATTGCGTTTGAGGCTTAGTAAGTAGGTAAGAGAGGGAAACCTAGTAGACTTTTTTCTGATCACATATTATCCTTTCAACTTTGATGCCAGATATTAGTCATATTACTCTCTAGGCTACATGTATGTATGTGTGTGTACATATATATCCATGTTTATATTCAAATGTGCATATGTATATTTATTAAAGAATTTAGTATCTCTGTATAGAATTTGGTGTCAAAGTGTTTGTTTCAGTGATATGGGTGCTGCGTACTTATGATTGGCTTGTCTTTTGATGTCATAATATTAGATCCCAGAACTTAACCACAGACCCCCAGCTAGGTATCCCATATATCTGTATCTGTTTAGCTTAATAGACAGGAAGGCTGAAATGACTTTTTTTTTCTTTTTTGAGACTAGATCTATCATTTCATTCTTATAAAGAAGAGCAATAGCTACCACAACTTTACAAGTTAAATAGTTACCTATGGTCACTGAGAGTCCTGAAGACCATATATCCAATTTGGGTCAGAGGTAAGACTTGAACTCCTGGCCTCCTGACACAGAGGTTTCTTCTCTGACCACTGCATCATATTGTTTCTGATTATCTCACTTAGACTCTAAAAAAGACCCTGATGTGGCTTGAGCTGACCTGAGATGGGAAGGAATGAATAAGCAACAAATATTGAGCGCTTGGTTTACTCCTCACATTGTAAACACAATGATGTTCCTCTAATTGGGTCCCATACATTTGCATTGGTTGGCCTCATGGCTCATATATTTCCTCCTTTACTTCTTTACCTTAGAATCCCCAGTTTCCTTCAAGACTTAGCTCACATGCTACCTTCTATATGAGCCCTTTTCTGCTAGTGCCTTCCCCTTAAAATCATCTAGTATCTTTTATATCGATTTTTATTTATTTATTTTATCTATATTTATTTTTGCTTCTCCTGGCTATACTGTATTCTCCTTGAGGGCAGAAATTCTTTTCCCTTTCTGGTTTGTATCTCCTATGTTGAGCAGAGTGGTTGGGAAATAGTAAGTGCTTAAAGAAAGATTATTGATTAATTGATTGGTTGAAGGTTTCCTCTTCCCTTCAAATTGTAGTTAATTTATTGAAGCTGAATGTGTTGAATTTCAAACTTTCCTCCAATTCCTAACACTTCCAAGTATTTCCCTTACTCAAAATTATGGACAATAAATAGTCCAAGTGGTACAATTATGGTCTGAGGTTTTAAAAGAACAAATGATTGCAGGTTATTGTGTAGATTCTCTATGTAAGATAGGAGTAAATTTGGACAAGAATAATTTTTAAAGTAGAAGGTGAGGAAGAGATGTGATTTGTGTTGGTGGAAAAAAAATACTCATACCAATAAACTCATGAGTCTACCAAACTACCAACTTTTTTTCTTTTTTAAGGGAAGTTAGGCATTATTTAAAAACAATTTTAAAAATTGCTTGACTGACTTAATTGGTGGCTGTTGTTTTTAATTGACTGAGCCAGCCATCAAGTCAGTTAATGTAGTTCATGTAAATGACCATCTCCACAGAGTTTTTTTTGGCCTATAGGAACACATAGCTTCCTTACTAGAATCTACAGTAAACACATATATGAATTAACTGTCAAAGATACATAGTGACTTGAAGATAGTCTAAAGGACTTGAATGAATGTGACAAGGCTTTCTTTACCTGAATTCTGCCTGACTTAAATAGTTTTAAAGTCATTATACATTAAAAGGTGTTGGGAATAAGGATGGGAGAGAGCCAGAGGTAAAAACAAGCAAAACATTCCTCTTTTAAAAGTAAAGATATGTCAGTGTAATTATTTTGGTAGTTCAAGCATTGCAAAATACCTACAAAATCTACTTACTGAGACAGTTCTAGCTAATAAAGACAGTTCAAGCTAATAAAATTTCTTGTTATGGTGAGGATGACCATCCGTGCTGGTGGTGTTTTTTTTCCCCTCTATGTGACATTTCATTGACATAAGTAACTATCAATGAAGAACAGTATATCTATAGATGGAAATCAGCAACTATTGGGCAGCTTATATACTTAGAAAGGTAAACAGACTTGTGGGGAATATGACAAACTTAGTGAGGGATGGTATCCTAGCCTCCACACTTCTATTTAAAAAAAATGACCAAAAACATAAACAATACTAAAAATTGCTATCACATGGAGAAATGACCAAACTATGCAATGAAATACCATAGCAAGTGACTTCTTCTACCCCAGAATAGTGTCAAAAAATAAACCAGAGTTTGAAGTAACAAGAGAAAAGGAAAGAGGGATGGTCAGAAAACCAACATCTATGCTAAGGTAAAAAAAGCTAGTAGTTTACCCAGGTATTAGAGAATGACCACAGATAAGTGTACCCTATCAGACTTTGTAATTCTAGGGTGGCAAAAAGCAGAGGAGTTATCAGAAAAAGCACAGGATTGTCAGAAATCTATTGCAGAGAAGCTTAGAAACATTGGAAGTTAATAGATACCAGTGTAATTTGCCTGTGCTTGGTAGCAGTGCTAAGATTAAGACAAGCTCTTGGGAACAGAGATTCCTAACCTTCTGCCTCATAGTACCATAAAGACCCTTCAATATCTAGCACTCTGAACCTCAAAATTCAAAGGGGGTGCTAATACCAAGATGCGTAGGTAAGCCCAAGGATATAGGTAACTGAGTCAAAATGAAGCAAGGTCAAAAGCCCCACTCAAAAGTAAAGAAGACAGTGGAGCTAGCTCTGGCACATTGTCCCATTTCAAGAACTAAAGCTAGAGGGATGAATAAACTGAAGAAGATAGAAAGCACTACAAAAGAATTATTGTAGCATAATAGAGATCTCCTCCTACATCCTCCATTTAAGGTATCCCAAGGCAGCCATCTTATAATTTCCCACTTGTTTATTCTTGTCCTTCAATCACAGCCTTCAGAAACTCAACTTGCAAAATTACATCAACTCTGAAACTCAAGCCTCCTCGGTATCTCTTTGTCCAAGGGCCCTTTTGTCCCTTTGATTAGAGAGGATGGGGTAGAAGGTAGACTTTGAGAGATCTTTCTAAAATTTCTTCATTTAAAGAGGAGTCTCAGGTAATCTCTCATAATTGTCCATAGACTTTAGAATCTTCATTATACACCTGAAATGAATACCTTCTCTTCTTTCCCTTTTAACTTCTTTTTGTGTGTTGTGAGGTTTTTGAGAACAAGGACTATCTTTTGCCTTTCTTTGTATCCTAAGTACTTAGCAGAGTGTTGGGCAAATAGTAGGAACTTGACATTTTTTTAATTGACTGTCTGACTGTAGATGCCAAGATTCTGTATAATCACTTCAAGCAGAGACTCAAAGGAAAAAAAATGTATTTTCCATAAGTACTACATCACTACAAGGAAGATATGAAAAAAAGAGATGAAAAGTAAAATAAAAGCTCTGGAAGAATAAATTGGAAGGAGAATAAATATTTTAGAGCAGAAAATGTTTAATCTAATCCATGTAGCAGACTACCTGAAAATCAGCAGGTCAAATAGAATCAAACATTTCCATGACAAAGCAACAAACATTAGAACAATATCAAAAATGTTAAAAATAAAACAGTCTGTTCAAAAAACGGTTGATTTGCAAAATAGGACAAGGATAAATTATTTAAAAATCATTACAGTCCCTAAAAACCATAATATATATGTATATCAAGTCTGGACACTTTATGTTTCAAGAAATTTTAAATGACAGTGTCCAGATATATTAGAATCAAAAGACAAAGTAAAAATGGAAGGCGCTTGCCTATAACCTCTTAATAGAAATATCAAATAATATCAAAAATACAAGAAGTGCCATAACCTAAAGTCGGAACTTCCACATCTAAGAAAAATATTGGAAGTGTCCAGAAGGAAAGAGTTAAAGACTTCAGGGAAAAGAATGGTCTTTCAATGAAATTGGGGACTTTCAAGCATTCTTGATGACAAGACCAGAGCTGAAAAGAAAATTTGACTTTCAAACACAGGAATGAAGAGAAACATGAAAAGGTAAACAGCAAAGAGAAGTCATAAGGGACTTACTAAAGTTGAACTGTTTACATTCCTTCATGGAAAGAAAATATTTGTAACTCTTGAAACTTTTCAGTATCTGGGTAGTGGGTGGAATTACACATGCACACACACACACACACACGCACGCACACACACACAGAGACAGAGAGCACAAAGTGAATTGAATAGGATGGGATCATATCTTAAGAAAATGAAATTAAGGAGTGAGAGAGAAATATATTGGGAGGAAAAAGGGAAAAATGGAATGGGGCAAATTATCTCTCAGAAAAGAGGCAAGCAAAAGACGTTTTAATGGAGGGAAAAAGAGGGGAGGTGAGAGAAAAAACATGAAGCTTACTCTCAGCACATTCAACTAAAGGAAGGAATAAAATGCACACTCATTTTGGTAGGAAAACCTATCTTACAATACAGGAAAGTGGGGGAGAAGGGGATAAGCAGGGTGGGGGGAGATGATGGAAGGGAGGGCAATGGGAGGAGGGAGCAATTTGAAGTCAACACTCTTGGGGAGGGACAGGATCAAAAGAGAGAATAGAAGCAATGGGGGGCAGAAGATGAGGGAGGGAAATATAGTTAGTCTTACACAACACAACTATTATGGAAGTCATTTGCAAAACTACACAGATATGGCCTATATTGAATTGCCTGCCCTCCCAAAGGGAATGGGTAGGGAGGGAGGGATGAAGAGAAGTTGGAACTGAAAGTATTAGGAACAACTGTTGAGTACTGTTCTTGCTACTAGGAAATAAAAAATACAGGTAATGGGGTATAGAAAGTTATCTGGCCCTACAGAACAAAAGAGAAGAAGAGAGGGATGATAGAAGAGAGGGCAGACTGGTGATAGGGGCAATTAGAATGCTCAGTGTTTTGGGGTGGGGAGAGGGGACAAATGGGGAGAAAATTTGGAACCCAAAATTTTGTGAAAATGAATGTTGAAAGTTAAACAAATTAATGAAAAAAAAGAAAAAAAAGGAAAGAGTTAAAGTACCAAAACAAAACAAAACAAACAAAACAAAACAAAACACTCAGAATCATAAAATATCTGGCAGTTTCTACCATAAGCAACAGGAAATCTTAGAATATAATACTCCAAAAGAGAACAAAAATAATCAGTTTATAACCAAATATAGCTTACTTTCTAAATGTGAGTATGACTCTACCAGGGGAAAAAACAATGAAACTTAAGTAAGAGAGAGGACTTTCAAATATACTTTATGAAAAAACCAGAGGAGAATGAGAACTTTATAATGCAAACACAAAAGTCAACAGAAACCCTAAGAAAGGAGAGTTATTGGAGCAATTTTAAGGACTAACATTCTAATGGAGTCATAGCTTTCCTTTATAATCTTAATATCTTCATTGAGAACTAAATGACTTAAGAAAAAAATCCAAAATATTTTGGAATACATAGGATCTCTGCTGAAAATTTTAAGAGGAAAACAGAAAAGAGGGCAAAAGTAAAATACTAATGTAGAAGAGAGGAAGAAGGAGATTGTAGTGGCTAGTTCTTATAATTGTATTGTGTGAGAATAATATACAAATATGGAGGAAGCACTGAAGGTAACTGACATCAGATGAACCTCATTCTTATCTGAACCAAAGAAAGGGGGGTTGAATACACAGATATTCCCTTAAAAAGACACAGGTATAGAAAAATACCAGACACAACAGGCAAATAGGCAGGCATGGGGGGAGAGGGAACATTAAGAGGGATAATAATACTGTCAAAGAATAATCATAAGAGAAACAAACTTCCCAATCTTGAAAGATGGATGAAAAGAAACAAGACAAAATAAAATACTTGGAAACTAAGATGCTGCCCATCAATTGTGGAATCATTGAATCAATTAAGCATATTAATACAATGGAATATGAATGAATGCATGTATAAATAAAAAATGATCAATTGCTCAGTGCAAAACACTGTGCTAAGTGTTGTGTATACAAATAGAAAAAAATAGTGCCTATTCTAAAAGGCTCACATTATGTTGGGGGATACAACACAATTGGAAATTTTTAGCTACAAGTTAGATGATGAAGGGAAGATGGAAGGGGATACGCATTTAGTGTGCCTGCTATGTATCAGGCATAAAGTGCTTTAAAAGTCTTATGATCCTTATGGCACAATGAAAATACCTCCTTTTTGAACATCCATTTTTAAAAAGAACTTAAATTCCCCAAATTCTCTCCCTCCCTGTTACCAGATCCCCACCTCTTGAGAAAGAAATATGGTACTAATTATACATATGAAGTAATGGAATATATATTTCCATATTAGTCATGTTGCAAAACAAAACAAAAAACAAGAAAACAAGAGACCTAACAAAAGTGAAAAAAAAAGTATGCATTACTTACTTAACTGCATTAAATGTTCATCACTTCTCTCCCTGGAGGTGGTAGTATTTTTCATCATGGGTCCTTTGAAATTATCTTAGATCATTGTCTTGACCAAAGAAACTAAATCACTCATAGTTGATTATTTTTACAATATTGTTGTTACTATGTACAATGTTTCTCTGGTTCTACTCAAGTCACTATGCATCAGTTCATATAAGTCTCCTAAGATGTTTCACAAACCATTATCCTGTCTTATAGCACAATAGTTATCCATCACAATCATATGCAACAACTTGTTCAACCATTTCAGAATTGATGGGTATCCCCTCAATATTCAATTCATTGTCACAACAAAAAAGCCACTATAAATATTTTTGTACAAATAGGTCCTTTTCCCTTTCCTTTGATGTCTTTGGGATACAGACCTACTAGTGGTATTGTTGAGTAAAATGGTTTTATAGACTTTTGGGCACAGCTCTCAATTGTTCTTCAGAATCATTGGACCAGTTCACAATTCCACCAGTAGTGCATTGTTGCACCTATTTTCTGTCATCCTCTCCTGCCTACACTCTACCAATTTTCCTCTTTACTATAAAGGCTCTTCCTTATGTATCTCTTTTATGTGAGAAAAATATCTTTATTCTAACTCCCTCTTCCTCCTCCCAAAGCATCCCTATTTCTTTTTTGTTTTGTTTTGTTTTGTTTTTGTGGATATAATCCCAACACATTATACTCATGCCCTCTGGCTATGTAGTTTCCTTCAAGATGCCTTAAAAATGATAAAGTACTTAGGAGTATCATTTTCCCATATAGGAATGTAAACACTTAAAAAATATTAGGTCCCCTATTATTTCTCTTTAATGTTTATCTTTTTATGCTACTCTTGAGTTTTGTGTTGGAATGTCTAATTTCTATTCAGCTGTGGTCTTTTCATTAGGAAATTTTGAATGTTCTCTATCTCATTAAATATACATTTTTCCACTGAAAGATTATACTCAATTTTGATGAGCAGGTTATTCTTTTTTTTAAAAAAAATATTTATTTGTTTTAAGTTTTCATCATTCATTCCCACAAAATTTTGAGTTCCAAATTTTCTCCCCATGTCTCCCCTCCCACACCCCAAAAAGCCAAGCATTTTGATTACTGCTTCCACCAATCTGCCCTCCCTTCTAACATCCCTCGTTTTCCTTATCCCTATCTTCTCTTTTGCCCTGTAGGGCAAGATAAATTTCTATACCCCATTACTTGTATTTCTTATTTCTCAGTTGTATGCTGGAACAATACTCAACATTTGTTCCTAAAACTTTGAGTTCCAACTTCTCTCCGTTCCTCCCTCCCTACCCATTTCCTTTGGGAGGGCAGGCAATTCAATATAGGCCATATCTGTGTAGTTTTGCAAATGATTTATATAATAATTGTATTGTGTAAGACTAACTATAATTCCCTCCATCCTATCCTGCCCAGTGTTTCTTCTAGTCTTTCTTTTAATCCTGTCCCTCCCCAAGAATGTTGACTTCAAATTGCTCCCTCCTCCCACTGCCCTCCCTTCCATCATCCCCCCCACCCTTCTTATCTCCTTCTCCCCCACTTTCTTGTATTGTAAGATAGGTTTTCATACCAAAATGAGAGTGCATTTTATTCTTTCCTTTAGTCGAATGTGATGAGAGTAAGCTTCATGTTTTTTCTCTCACCTCCCCTCTTTTTCCCTCCACTGAAAAGTCTTTTATTTGCCTCTTTTCTGAGAGATAATTTGCCCCATTCCATTTCTCCCTTTCTCCTCCCAATATATTTCTCTCTCACTGCTTAATTTCATTTTTTAAAGATATGATCCCATCCTATTCAATTCACCCTGTCATCTCTGTGTGTGTGTGTGTGTGTGTGTGTGTGTGTGTGTGTGTGTGTGTGTGTAATCCCACCAACTACTCAGATACTGAAAAATGTTTCAAGAGTTACAAATATTGTCTTTCCATGTCGGAATGTAAATAGTTCTATTTTAGTAAGTCCCTTATGATTTCTCTTTTCTGTTTACCTTTTCATGCTTCTCTTGATTCTTTTGTTTGAAGGTCAAATTTTCTTTTCAGCTCTGGTCTTTTCATCAAGAATGCTTGAAAGTCCTCTATTTCATTGAAAGACCATTTTTTTCCCCTGAAGTTTTATACTCAGTTTTGCTGGGTAGGTGATTCTTGGTTTTAATCCTACTTCCTTTGACCTCTGGAATAACATATTCCATGCCCTAGGAACCAGTGCTGCTGCCACTGGGATTCCACCCCCAAGGCCTACTCCAGTCCTCCTCCCTGTGCTGCATGGTCAAGGCTGGGCTGGTCTCCACTCCACCTCCAATCAGCCTTCCAGGTCCACCAGAACTGGAAGTCTCCTCTATTCCATTGTTCTATGGCTTTTGTTGTTCAAGAATTTGTTGAGAGTCATTCTTTACAGGTATTTTATGGGCTGTGGGGGAAGAGCTAGAGTGTCTTTCTACTCCACCATCTTGGCTCTGATCCCTAATTTAATCTGAGTAGGTTATTCTTGGTTGTAAACCTATCTCCTTTGCATTTGGAATATCATATTCCAAGCCCTCTGATCCTTCAATGTAGAAGCTGCTAAATTCTGTGTAATCCTCCTTATGATTCAACAATATTTGAATTATTTCTTTCTGAGTGCTACATTATTTTCTCCTTGACCTGGGAGCTCTAGAATTTGTTTGTAATATTCCTGAGAGGTTTCATTGTATGATATCTTTCAATAATGAATGGATTCTTTCAATTTCTATTTTATACTCTGGATCTAAGATATCTGGACATTTTTCTTTGAAGATTTCTTGAAATATGATGTCTAATTGGTTTTTTTTATCACATCTTTCAGGTAGTCCAATAATTCTAAAATCATCTTTTCTTGATTTATTTTCCAGATTAGTTGTGTTTCCACTGATATATTTCATACTTTCTTCTACTTTTCCCCATTCTTATGACTTTCCTTTATTGTTTCTTAATGTTTCTGAGCCTATATTCATATGAAAAATTAAAAAAAAATTATTTTTGTGATGTTAAAAATGACTCACCTTTAAATTTTTCAAAGGAGAAAGATGATTATTTTCACAGAATTTCAGTCAGAAGAAATTTTAGAGGTGATCTAGCCCAAACTATATTTGAAAACTCATCCTATTCCTTACCTGAGAGTCATCATCAATCCTTTTCTAAAAAACAGCCTGTCATGGGATACACACTAAGTCTCTAGTCAGCCAATCCCACTTTGGGATAGTTCCAATTGTTGAGAGATCAAGTTATACTTGTCTCTTTGTAACTTTCATTCTTTCCTCCCAGTTATGTCCTCTGGAAGAAAATAGAAAGAAAAGTTTAATTCTTTTTCTGTGAGACATCCGTATAATATGTCCCATGAATCTTATCTCCTTCATAGTAGAAATTTTCAAATACATCAACCCATCCTCATAGAGCAAAGACTCCATGTCTCTCATCACCATACAGATCACCAACCTCTGGATACATTCTCAGTGATGTGGATGTCTCTTAATTATTGGTTCTCATTTTTTAGGGTTTTTTTTTTTTGTTTGTTTTGGTTTTATTTCATTTACAAAACTTTTTTAGGCTTTCTATGTAGGTTTAGTCTTAGTTTATATGATATTTTAAAGTGGGAAAAATACAAAATTGATTAAGAACCCAACCAATTTTATGGGCTACTTTTTTAATATTGGCAGCACTATGTTCTTACCATCTTAATTTCACTTTTTTTTTGTAGTCACACAACAAAGAATAAGGCATATTAAAAAAAACTTCACATTTAGGGACAGGTGTTAGAACAAGACACAATGCCACAAAGCAAAGCTTTCAGGTAATCATTTGTTTAAAACAGCATATTGATAATACTATAATGAAAAGTTATTTTAAAAAATTATAAAGATTTTTTGTTTTGATTTCTAAATCTCTTGAAAGATATTCTATGGATATTAGATGAATTCCATGGACAAGGGCTGACTACACCAATACTTTAAAAAAATCTATGACACCTTTCAGTGTAGGTACGCCTTTTACTTTGGAAAACATTGAGTACTTAATGGTCTGCCTTCTACCATTTAACCTCTGAGAACTTAGCAAGGTTTTTCATCAACCCGAATATAGTACACAATTTTGGACCTGTAATCTAAGGCACTCTACTCTGTAGAGCCTGAACCCATGGTCAACTTGATATGATGGTAAAGCATCAGGGTTAGACTTTAGTGGAGGTGATGTATGAATTCCTTTGAAAAACAAAGGAATTCATGAATGAAAAACTTGTATTTCCTCCAGAGTGAGCTAGTATGTGAGATTTGGTTTGAGGGAAGGCAGAGAGTAACACCTAAAATGTGGGTACAAACCTACTCCCTGATCTTAACAATTAAAAAAAGCAATGCTTAATGTAGTAGCTTTATGCAGTACTAAAACTAGAGTGAGAGCATCTGGGATCAAATTCTTGCTCAGCTGTTAGTTCTATCTGTGTCATCTTGAGCAAGTCAGTTACTTTCTCTTGGCCTTAGTTTCCTTCTCAGTAAAAAAGAGGAGTAGATTAGTCAGATAAGGTTTCTTCCAGCTGTTAATTCTTCGACCAAATAATTAATTGGCAGCAAATTGGTTGTAGTTTTTTTCTAAGTGAAAATCTTTCCCATTCTGGAGCATAAACTTCCATGGGTATTTGAGGAGCTACTCCTTTAAAGCAGGATGCTTGTCACTCCCACCACTGTCTCCACTTTGGATCCTAGAGGCACACTTTATCACTGAGAGCACTATTGCCTGAAGGACCCTTTACAGGATCAATGGGGAGAGTGGTACTCTCCCTGTTTTGTAGACTTTTAAAAACCAGCACAATTAGGACACCTTCCTTTTCATCTGGGCCTCTAATAATTTTTCATGGCACAGTTCATGTCAAAAATGCTTGATTTTTTCCCCCCAATTGTAACTCTTCAAAGGGAAGAAAATGAAAGTTGGAGCTTGAATTTCAGTGCAACCAGTCCAACAACCATGCCCACTATAGCTTTTGAAGTTCTTTTGCTCCCTCTTGATGCTGGGTCCCTCTTATTAGTAACATTAGCCATATCAGCCCCATTTTCTGACATTCTTGGACAAGAGAGCAGGGGAGATCCTTTCATGTAGAGCTTCGCAACTCTGCTACTGTGTTCAAAGGATGAAAGTCACTCTTGTTTGTTCTTTCTTGGTACAAACATTTGACTTAAAAGGTTCAGTATCCTTGCTTAATAAGTGGGAACAGATAACACTGAATTTCTTCCACACTCTGTTCTCACAGGCTAAACCTTCAGCTCTCTATAATCAGCCAACTTAAAGCAAAACACCTGAAGCAATTTCATATAAAAACAAGGGATAAATAAGGCCCATACTCAACTTCAGTCTTCCAGATGAAAAGATGTTTCTGTTTCTAGTAAGAACAGAGATTTTAAGTACTCTCTCATCCTTTCCCTCATCCCGACAAATCCAAAGGGTAAAGCCTAATTTTTAAGATTAAAACTTTCATTTAATTATCACTTAAAATGAATTACTTGTAACCTGACATTGCTGAGAAATAGATATAATCTTAAAATGTATAAAATCAGTTCTGTGGTATTCACTGATGATACATCACATTTAGTGTCACTTTATTAATTTTATGACCCCAGTAACTTAGAACCAAGGATGAACCTCAGAGGTCATCTATTCCAACAAGTGTGTTTTCACAATAAAGGAACTTGAGAAGATTGTGACTTTTATAAAGTTACATAGGTAGTATCATGTTGGGGGTGTAAGCTCAGTTCCATGTGGACAGTCTCAGGCGGGTAAAGGTGAGGACTTCTAAACCTTAGAGTTCTCATGAGGCCCCCCAGGGAACAGCAGGGAATTGAGGTGTGAGACCGGGCTATCTCGTGCATTTCCGCCTCTTCCCGTAGGAAAAGTGCTGGGAGAGAGCATCCCCGCCCTCGAGATTGGCCCGGGGTCTGAGCACACCTATTGTTGTCTAACAGGCACGGTATTCAGGTGCAAAATATGCGGCAGGAGAGCTTAAGTAGGGTCAGGAAAGCCTGAAGGCGCTCTTAGCAATGAGGGGCCTTTAGAGGACAGAAGGCCCCTCTTCCTTCTCTCCTCTCTTCGCTCTTCCCTCTCCCCTCTCTCTCCCACTTCCACTTCCATTTCCAATCTCTTACTGTAAGATCTTTGCCTCCTGGGGAGATTCCTCTCTCCTCAGGAAGAATTCCCCCTGCACATGTAACCAAGACCCTGAATAAAGCCTAACCCTTGTTCGACTCTGGAAAGTCTCTTCTCTCATACGTTTATCCGGTTTGGCCAGCTGAAGACCTGAGATAGGTAAGGTAAGACTCGGGTAGCCCTTAGGCCTCTAGGCCTGCCAGTATCAGAGGTCAGATTTGAAACCATGCCCTATAACTCCTAAATTATTGTTCTTCAAGCTGTTTCAAACTGCCTCTTTCTTTATGACTCTGTACTTATGCACATGGTAAAATAATGGGAAAATTTTCTCTGTGGAATTTTGGATTGCAACTTAAATGAAACCTAATGGGAAAACAGTCTATTGTATGACTACAGGATGGAGACAAATTTATATTTAAAAAAATCATGATACTAATGGACTACAAAATGTATGAAAATGTGACAGTGGTGAGCAACAAAAGAGCTAATATAATGATCAGCTCCATTCATAAAAGTATAGTGTTTATAATGAAGGGAGGGGGTGATAGCTACCTTCTAATGCCCTACTTAAACCATGCTTGGGACATTGCATTCAGTTCTGAGTACCACATTTTAGGAAGGACATAAGCTGGAAAAAGGTCTAGAGGAGCTACTAGTAAATGCTTATAATTGTATCAGACAAGGTGTTTATAAAACAAACAAACAAAAAAAACCAAGTAATACTATTTAGCTTGGAAAAGAGAAAATATTTTAGGGACAAGATAGCTGTCTTCAAATATCTGAAGGCAGTTATCATGTGGAAGAGTGATTAGTTATGTCCAGTGGAGTGTAACTTGGAAGGTAAAGACTTTCATTTTAATGGATTCCCCTAGTGTCTACCATGGCAGAATACTGTGTATATAGAAGGCGCTTGTTATTTTGAAATTAACTGAATTTTGTATGGACCCCAGAAAAAATCCAGGATTGCTAGGTAAAAGCTCCCAGATCTTATATTTCTCTTCCATATAAGAAATTAAAAATTAGAATTTTTCAAAAACAGAAGTGATACCTCACAAATTGGTGAAATCCTCATTATCTGCTTTCAAGTAGAACTTGAATAGGCACTTTTCAGGGAATTTCTGGTATAAGCAATTTCTGAGATTTTTTCCCAACTCTGATATTTCACTGATATAATTTTGACTTTAATTGTGGACACTTAAAAGTACCATATAAGCACAGAGGAATACTGAAGTACTCAGACATATCTTATAGCACTTCGGTTGTGGTTTGTCCTTCATTCTTGAAGAGGACTATGACATCAGAAAGATGATGTCATGACTTGCAAATGAATTAGATTTAAGTGAGGGAGGACTGTGCAAATCACCAGCTTCATTTTCTTCTCCAGAACCATTTGGCTCTAAGTGGCAAAATATAAATTTAGACAACTGAATATGGCCCAGCTAGCACTAGGGGAAGAATTATGAACATGTTGAAAGAAACCAGCCCCAAATTAGAATATAGGGGCCGGATCATTTTTGGGGGCAAACGCAACAAAATCTGAAAACTTTGATGTAGGTGAAGCATGTTTTTAGTTTCCATTTTTCTTCCTTTCCCTTGATGGTACCTCTTTTCTGCCCTCATTTTGCCCCCTGACTCTCCAAGGCTGGCTTTTTTAGTACCCCAGCTAGACTGTGAGCATGATGTGATATAGCAGAGAGAGTACCACATTTAAAGTCAAAGAAATTGACTGGGCTTCAGTTCTAATTCTGGCTCTTAACAGATGTAAATTTGGCCCAAATGCTATGCCACGACTGGGATGAATAATATCTAAGATTCCCCCTAGTTCTAAATCTATGTTATTCACAATCTGTCATTCCTGTTACACCATGTTCTCCTTATCTAAATCAAAGTTTACTTGTCCTTTGTCCAATTTGTTCAGATCTATGTTAGATCTATGTTCAGGTCTATGTTCTCTTGTTAATTTGAAAAAAATAGATTGGAACTGAAATGAGAGGCAACAAAATATAGGAGGGAAAAAACAAGAAAACTATCTGTAAAGTTGAAAGACATAGGTTAGGTCACTAGGGTCCTTTCCAACTCTATGTTTCTCTGAGAGTCTAGGTGGTTAAGAATGGAATACTTTATTCTTTCTTGAGAATACCTTTCTTTTAGAGGGAACTGCAAGGTCTAATTCTTAAGGAGGGAATAATATGGAAATTGAGACCCTCTGAGAAGAGAATGATGTTTGGACAAGAAAATCCTTCAACACTCCTTTTAACCACAATCAGCCTTGCTTAGAATGGCAGAGTAGCTATTGGATTTGGAAAGCATGCTAGGGTTTGAATTCCACTAGCTATTTGGCTCTCTTCAAGTCATTTAGTCTCCCAGGCCTTAGTTTCATCCTCTGTAAAATGGGTTAATAATAGTACCTACCTTACCATGTTATTGTAAGGATCAAAAACAAAGCACTTAGCAAAACTTAAAGTGTAATTTAATCATCAACCAATCGTTGCAGTGGGGGTTAAATGTTGGTAATTCTCAATTATGGTTTAATTTACTCTCACTATGCAGCAAAAATGAGTCATATTTCTTGGAATTGATGTTTATTTAGAAAATCAAATTAAGAAAAGTCAATTTGTAATAATGGTTACAATGCTGAGAAACTACGGTTCCTTCATATACTTGCTTATGCTGTAGCATCTGAATGAAACTCCTGGTTTCCTTTCGAAAAAAAGGATTGGTTTTCTGGTAGGTCCTATTTTAGACCTTGTTTCTAGGTAATGGCTATGCTTTGGTACGATAATCCAAACATAATGATAATAACTAACCATAACAATAATAACATTGGAATGAAGTCTGAATCTATGTGATGGGATAGAATATGGTTTAGGGTCCAGCTGTGTTCACTTTTCAAATGCCATGTGTTCCTTATTAAACTGTCTTCAAGACTCCTCTGCCTGCTTTCCTATTCTTCACAGTTAAAAAAAAGAACCAATTACAGACCACAGAGTGAGCTATTTACCCCCTCCTGCCTTTACACAGCTATTTCCTGCCTGCTATCAGAAAAGTCAGACAAAGATGACAACAAGCTCATTTTTTTGAACCATAAATTGAACCATAAGTTGAAATCTGAAAACACTCGAAAGCTGTTATACTTTATGTAGAGGTATATTTCCTAAAAGTATTATCCTAGGAAATCAATCATTGACAGATTGAAATCTACCTAACCAGTGTTTATGTGATAGAATAATTGCTTTTTATTCCAAGATCACCCTCTGAATATGAATCACATGGAGAGCAGGTCTTCTGTGGATGTTCTTGCCGAGGCTTAGACCCCTGTGGCCTGTCTGAAGGTACATATGAATATCTGGGCTATAGAAAACAGTTGTGTTTATAGAGAGCTATTGACAACCCCATGCTGATTCAGGGAACTGTGGTCTACTTACCTCTGTCTTTCTCTACTCCTTTTATATACCCTCTTCTACGACTTAGACCAACTGCAACAAGTCTGTAAAAGTCATCCCTTAGCCAGAGGCTATTTATTCATCTTAATGGCCACCTATCACCCTTTCCCTCATTCTTTTTAGCTTTACTAGACAAGCACAAAGCAAATTAGTGTAAAATGCTTTCAGTCAAGTGTCAGATAAAATCAAGATGATGAGTCCTACACTGCTGGACTTTATAACACTAAAAGCACATGTACTGACAGCATTGTCTCCTTCAATTAAAGCTGCACCCCAAGTTTTCTGAACTCTGCGTGGATCTCCAAAGTCAAGTCTATAACTTTTTAATGTCCCATTCTAACAAAAACATTTTGGAGACTCATTGTGAAAAAGGAGTAGATGAAGAAGACTTCATTCCAGAATATAATCTTTCAAACATGTGCACTTCACAAGGACCATTCAAGAACAATGATATATACTGAAGTGAAGATAGTTTTAAGGCATTGTCATATCTAAATCTTGTGATGTAATATTTAACATAAAACTCTGGGAGCTTTCCACTCAATCTGACACTCAAGGGGAATTGCTAAGAGATGGCCAATAGAGTCCCTGGCTCATATGATTTAATGTGTGAGTACAATTCCTCTTTGACATGAAAGGTAGTCACAGATGCACAGCAGTGGAAGATGTCTCATCCTGCTTTTGGATTTGCATAATTCTTAGGCCTTTTAATTTAAATGGTTTTGGTAGAAATACCTTATAAATCTCTGGAAACAAATTCTCCAAGTCAACCAATATGATCCAAAACTGTCCCATGGGATGTTTTTTAAGTGACTTGATTTTTGAAAAGAAAAAATATATATCATCAAGTAATCTTTTCTTATCTCATTATTTTGAGGGGTCCAGGACCCTGAAATATCAACAAGCTACAATTAATCTTGAATTTGGGAGGCTTGAGGGGATCTTTCTATATTTCTAGCAGCTAATGGTTTAAACTTCAAGGTGAAAACTCCTTCCTTTCTTTTCAGTATCTACCCTGAATAACTACAACTATTTTGGTTATTCTAATTAATCAATAGCTTATAAAAATCTATGCAGAATGAACCTCTAGGTGAAATAAAATATAGACAAATATCTTGGGTTCCCAGATATATTTGGAAAAATAGAAAAAGGGTTCATTGGGGGATTAAAATACCTGGGTCCTAGTCCTAGTACTTTTCTGATACTAGATCTGAGATCATGGGTAAGTATGTTCTTCTTTACTGAATGTTAGTTTCTGCACGCCTCAATAAAATGGGTACTACCAACATCACTTGGTAGTTGTGAGGATTTTAGAAACTGTTAGCACTATGCAATCGTGAACCATAAATACTAATTTGCTTCAGAACTGAGGTTAGAGAATCTTTTGATCACTAATTACATATGACTCTCCAAGTCATTTTTTTCCCCTTCACACTGATTTTTGAGACTTACTACATGCCTGAACATTCCACATGTATCTCTTGTTAACTTTAATAGGAACTGGGCATGCAAGAGGGGAAAAGGCTTTTTTCTTATTGATTCTTAATTTTTTCTGGCAACCAAATTTAAAAACAGATCCGTAAAAAGTGAATACATTGGGAATGGAGACAGATTGATTTCTAATTCTGGTGGAATTTTAGGATGAGAAAACCTGTTCAAACAAAAAAAATGTATCTAAGCATCTGCTCAAAACTCAAAATGGAACTTTGGAAAAATTCAAATATGCTTAAGTGGATTGCTTTGGGAGAGGTCAGTTTTGGATAGTGGATCCCTTATGATCCTTTCTGAGATATTTCCATTTCCACTTGGAGAATGCAATTGCCAGCTGCCCCTTACAGAATATTCAGAACTATCTGCTATCGAGCAAGCTTATTTTATTTTAAATATCCAGATTCTATATGGCATTTGTGAAGAGCCTACTATCCCATTTCTTTGTAAAGATGGAGGACCTGAAGGGCTGAAATTACTTAATTTACAATTGGAGAATTGATAAGAGTCGTAGAACCAAAGAATGCCAAAGCTAAGATGAAAATTAGAGATCATAGAGTTTTAGAGCCACAAAAGCCTGAGAGATCAAATAGTCCAACTTCTTAATTCTCTGTATCAGGTTACTGGGGCTCAGAAAGGGAAATTGCTTGCCCAAAGTCACACAGAAAATTATTTGCAAATCCAAGACTTGAACCCTATCCTTCTGACTATGAATCCAATGAACTTTTTATTAAACAATACAGCCTTAACTTTATCCATAAAACTTTTGATAGCCTCTGCTAATATGTATGCCCAAAGACCCTACCTACTGTAACCGACTCTAACCCACTCACTCCCAAGCCCACAGCCACTTCTCCAGCTCACAGATCTGCCCACTAGTTCAGACACCTGTTTCCTCACTCTAGGGAAGGTTCTCATTGTTAATGGGGAATCTGATTTTGGGTGTGGTTACTCACCTCTACCATATCTTCTCTCCTATCCTCCACTTACATTTTTTCTTGCTTAACTTCTTTCTCATATAACTCTTCTGTCATGACCTTCCCTCCACCCCCATTCTCCTATCTGCCTGTTAGCCACAACTTCTTTCTATTTCTTTCTCTAGGCCTACATACTCGTTCTAAGTCTCCCACTCTAGCTGTTTAGAGTACCTGGAACCAGGTACCATTCCAAAAGCTTAGTTTACCCCTGACTCAGACTTCACCTTTGGCAATTTCATAGAAGGCTAGCCCTATCTAAGATAATCTTAAAACTTCAGGGATCACATCAAATGGCTCTCTGAAATATGTGTGAACTTTCTGGTGGACTATTCACCTTGATCTATAGTCTCCAAAAACTATTGATTTCTTAACCTTCTTTGGATTGAGATTAATAAGAGATTAAAAAATAAAAATCACTTCTTATTGGCTACAGATTCCATCCAATCATTAGGAGCTCATGATCCTTTTCTTCCCTTATAAAATTTTCAGAAATAAAGGATAATCCCAGTATTAATTAATTAATCCCAATATTCATTAGTAAATCTTATTAGAAATTTTTAAAATAGATATTTAGATGATATTACTTAACATGTTAGCATTCATGTTGAATCCTCTTGGTTATACGCAAATATGTTCTTGAACCTCATTAGTATTGTTTTTCCTTCCTTCTTGAGGACCATGACATCAGGAAGGCTATGCCATGACCACAAGTGAATTGGATTTAGGTGAGGGAGGGCTATGCAAAGTCACCAGTCTCACTTTTTCCTCTGGAGCCATCTGAGTCCTGTGGTAAGATACAGATCAAGATGACTGGAGATGAATCTATTTGGTTGATGAAGACACTTAATAAACAAACTCATAAAATGCATCTGGTTTAGTTCATACTTTGTGGATTGCTCACGACAGCATGTTATATTTGGAAAAGATTTCCAATTATTAGTTACTAATCTTTAAAACATTGTTTTATGATTCGTGACAAAACAAAGAAGAGAGCTCACAAGCCATGGTTATATCAATACAATGCCAATCTAACTGGTTAACTAAGCTTAAAAATACATGTTTAATAGCCCCAGATATTTGACATAGTGTAGACCAGAGATTTCTTAATCTATTTTTTTAATATCAGAGAAAACTCCTAAATTATTTCAAATTTTCAGTTTAATTCAATCATACATAAAACTAAGTTGACTGTTTCTTTAACAATTTAGTATTTGTCACTAACTTCCCCTTTTTAATAGTTTCCTTTATATCTCAGACATATGTTAGACAAATTCACAAAATTTACTCAATATTCTGAAAAAAGTAAATCACATGGCTATATCAGCAATGTCTTTTAACAACAAAGAACCCCAGAAATATGTAGTCATTAAAAGAGATAAAATACATTTTTTTTCTGCATGTTTATGTAAGTACAGTGTGACATAATGGATAGATTTCCTGTCAAGAAGAGCTCAGTTCAAGTACTGTCCCTGAGATTATCTGCATGACTTTGGGTAAATACTTCAATCTCCTTTATATCTCCAGAGTCTTCCTAGGCCTTCCTATGGAGTTATGGACAACTTTTGATTTGTGTAATAAGGGAATCAATCAATTAATTATTTGATTAAGAAACATTGCTTAAACACTTACTACATGCCAGATACTATGCAGTCAATAGGAACACATATACAAGAAGTCAAAAATTCTCTGTTCTTGAGGAGTGTATGTTCTTTCAGGAAGGATGTGTACATCTTCAAATTATAACGAGTGAATAAATACAAACAAAATATGAAATAAATATTACATATCTAAGTACAATATAGTTAGAGGGTAATAATATTTAGTGGTTAAGGAAAAGTTTCTTATAGATGATAGCTTTTAAAGTTTCTACTTGAAGGAAATGAATGATTTTGAGGCTTGGAGGTACTGCATTCCAGTCATTGAGATTGGAGGTGAAGTACCATGTATGGGGACCAGGGAGACTATGAATTTGGCTTGACAAGATTATATAAAGAGTGCAAAATAATACTGGGAAAAAATTAGGGTCAGATTATAGTGGGTTTTAAAATCCAAATGGAGTAGTTTATATAATATCCTAGAGGAAATAGGTGGAAACTTGAGTTTATTGAAAAAAGGGAATGATGTGGTCAGGATCAAGTTTAAGGAAAGTAACAATGGTAGCTGTGTAGAATATGGGTTAGAGTGGAGAGAGATTTGGTATATGAGGACAAATTTGGAAGCTATTGGAATAATCTAGGTAATGTGTGATGTAATGGTTTGAAAAGAGTGGTGATTTTGTGAGTAGAGGATAATGTTAAAATGGGAGAGATGTTCCAAAAAGATAAATGGCAAGATCTGGCAATTGATCTGATATATAGGATAAGGAAAGTGGAGAACTAAAGATGGAAGACTGATAAAAATGTATTTCCCTTGTCAGAAATAGAAATATTTGAAGAGCGGTTGGCTTGGGAATGAGTATCTAATGAGTTTAGTTTGGGACACGTTGAATTTGAGAAGTCTCCAAGACAATCAATTTCAAAGTCCAACTAGGAACTGGGATGTGGGCCTGAAGATTAAGGGTGTCTGGGCCTGGTTATATAGATCTATGAATTACCTGCAGAAAGAGATGATAATTAAACTTCTGAGAGCTATTGAGTTACTGAGAGAAAAAAGTGGGTGTGATAGAGGAAAGAAAAGAAAGAGAAAGAAAGAAAAAGAGAGAGAGAGAGACACAGAGAGAGAGAGACAGAGAGAGACAGAGAGACAGAGAGAGAGAGAGAGAGAGAGAGAGAGAGAGAGAGAGAGAGAGAGAGAGAGAAGAAAAGAGACAACATGAAGGACAAAATCTTTGGGATCATCCTATTTATATTATATGGATACAGTTGATGAGCCAATAAAAGAGACTGAGATATCAGAAAGGTAAAAGTGGAAACAGGAGAGAGTATTGAGGCAAAAATTCAGAGAACGAATCATACAGGAGGAGAAATGCTTTAGTGTCAAAAGCAGCAGAAAACTCAAGAATTATAAGAACTGAGAAAAGACCACAGATATGGAAACTAAGAGATATTTGATAAGTTTGGAGAAAAGTTTTATCATTTAAGTGAGTGGATTTCTTTTTACTTATTTTTATATATTGACATTTCTCACAAAATTTTGAGTTCCAATTTTTCTCCCCATCTCTCCCCACCCAACCCTCCCCCAACCCAATAATACCTTGAATTTTGATTACCCCTTCCCTCAATGTATCCTCTCTTCTATCATACTCTACCCTTCCCTTATCCCCATCTTCTCTCTTTTCTTGTAGGGCAAGATAAATTTCCATACCCCATTACCTGTGTTTCTTACTTTCCAGTTATATGCAATGATAATTCTCAACATTCATTTCTAATACTTTGAATTCCAACTTCTCTCTCTCCCTCCGTCCTTACCCATCCCCACCCATCCCCACTGAGAAGGCAAGCAATTCAATACAGGCTATATATGTGTCATTTTGCAAAAGAGTTCCATAATAGTCATGTTGTTTAAGACTAACTATATTGCCCTCCATCCTACCCTTTCCCCTGCTTTCTTTTCTACTCTCTCAATTGACTTTGTCCCTTCCCAAAAGTGTTTACTTCTACTTACTCCCTTCTCCCATTTGCTCTCCCTTCTATCATCCCCCTCACCCCACTTGTCCTCTTCTCCCCTACTTTCCTGAAGTGTAACATAGATTTTCATACCAAATTTAGTGAGTATATTATTCCCTCCTTAAGCCATATGTGAAAAGAGTAAGCTTCACTTTTCCCCGCTCACCTCCTCCTTTTTCTCCTCCATTGAACAAGATTTTTCTTATCTCTCTTATGAGTGATAGCCTGCCCCATTCCATTTCTCCCTTTCTCTCCCCAATATTTTCCTCTCTCACCCCTTAATTTTATTTTACTTTTTATGGATATCATCTCTTCTGATTCAACTCAACCTACACTCTTGGTCTGTGTGTGTGTGTGTGTGTGTGTGTGTGTGTGTGTGTGTGTGTGTAATCCCACCAACTACCCAAATACTGAGAAAAGTCTCGAGTTACAAATATTATCTTTCCATGTAGGAATGTAAACAGTTCAGTTTTAGAAAGTCCTTTATGATTTCTCTTTCCTGTTTACCTTTTCATGCTTCTCTTGTTTCTTATGTTTGAAAGTCAAATTTTCTATTCAGTTCTGGTCTTTTCATCAAGAATGCTTGAAAGTCCGCTATATAGTTAAATTACCATTTATTCCCTTGAAGTTTTATACTCAGTTTTGCTGGGCAAGTGATTCTTGGTTTTAATCCCAGTTTCTTTGACTTCTGGAATATCCTATTCCAAGCCCTTCAATCCCTCAGTGTAGAAGCTACCAGATCCTGTGTTATTCTAATTACAGTTCCACAATATTCGAATTGTTTCTGTCTAGCTGCTTGCAATATTTTCTTCTTGACCTGGAACTCTGAAATTTGGCCACAATATTCCTAGGAGTTTCTCTTTTTGGATCTCTTTCAGGAGATGATTAGTGGATTTTCAATATTTCTTTTGCCCTCTGGTTCTAGAATATTGTGGCAGTTTTCCTTGATAATTTCATGAGAGATATTGTCTAGGCTTTTTTTTTTGATCATGGCTTTCAGGTAGTCCCATAATTTTTAAATTTTCTCTCCTGGATCTATTTTCCAGGTCAGCTGTTTTTCCAATGAGATGTTTCACATTCTCTTCTATTTTTTTCAATCTTTTGGTTTTGTTTTTTAACTTCTTGGATTATCTCAGTCATTAGGTTCCCTGAACTACAGTCTTTCTTTTAAAGAACTATTTTATTCAGTGAGCTTTTGAACCTTCTTTTCCATTTGACTAATTCTGCTTTTTAAAACCTCTTTCTCCTCATTAGCTTTTTAGATCTCTTTTTCCAATTGAGTTAGCCTATTTTTAAAGGTTTTATTTTCCTCAGCATTTTTTTGGTTCTCCTTTAGTAAACTCCTGACTCACTTTTCAAGCTCTTCTATGGCTTGAATCCATTGAACCCAAATTCATTTTGGAGATACTAGAGGCAGAAGCCTTGAATTCTTCTAACAGTATGCCTTGTTCTTCCTCATCTGAAAGGATGGAATGAGACACCTGTTCACCAAGACATTAACCTTCTATGGTCTTATTTTTTCCCTTTTTTGGTCATTTTCCCAGTCAGTTACTTGACTTCTGAATCCTTTGTCAAGAGGAGGGTCTTAGTGCTCCTATTCCCTCCAGTACTGCGCTCAAGGCTGAGATTCATATCAGCTGCCCAATTCCCCCAGAGGATTTAAGCTGACCTGCCTGGTCAATGGACTCAGGCTGCTTCTGTGGCTAGCATAGCCACCCCCAACCCACTGATGCTGCTACCACTGCTGCCTCTGCTGCCACCTGGGGCCAGTGCTGGGGGGACCCTGCTCCCCTCTCGCCCAGCTGGGAAAGTGCTCCCACACTGACCTTTGGAGCTTTATTTGTTGCTTGTGAGTTGAGGGATCTGAGACCCTACCTGCTGTGAATTCTGCCCTGGAGGTCTGTTCAGGTCCTGTTCTTCCCAATGCCATGTTGACAGGGCTGGGCTCCACTCTGTTCAGCATCACATGAGATGGACCTTTCCTATTGACCTTCCAGTCTACCTCTGACTGGAAACCTCTTTCACTCTGTTGTTCTATGGCTTCTGCTTGTCTAGAATTTTTTGAGAGTCATTTTTTTATAGGTACATTTTTGTGGGCTGTGGGGGAAGTGCTAGAGTATATGCATCTTTCTACTCTGCCATCTTGGCTCTGCCCCATGAGTGGATTTCCATCTTCTTTAAGGTTATGTATGTGCATATTGTAATGTTTCATATACATATATGTGTGTGTGTGTGCATATGTATATATGCATATATATGTGTATATATTGTATATCTATGTGTGTGTGAGTATGTATGTGTATATGTGTGCATATATGTATATATATGTATATGTACACACACATATCTAAATAGATATGTGTGTATATGTGTGCATATATGTATGTATATGTATATATATGTATATGTACACACACACATATCTAGATAGATATACAATCAATCCTCAACTTTCACAGGCCTAATATTCCTAGAAAATGTCACAAAGGTTAAAAAAATCCAAATGTTGATACAATGAACCTATGGGAAATAGGGCATTAGGTTCCTACAACCACTAATTGTCCTCTTTTTCTAAAAAAATGCTGAAAATGCATTTTTCTGTATACAATTCTTTATAACAAAACATTAATTCTGATAATATGTACTTTTACTAACACAGTAATCATGAAATTACCCAAAAAATGCAGCACACAAAATAAAACTGGTAACATGCAAAACATTTTCTTCTTACTAATAATCCCCTAGAATTCTGTGACCTTGTGTGTTAACTTCCTTTTTTAACAGTATCCTATTTTTTCAAATTAAATGTAAAGATAGTTTTCAACATTTACTTTTATGAGATTTTGAGTTCAATTTTTTTCTCCTTCCCTCTCCCTCGCCCTCCCCCAGATTTCATGCAATCTGATATAGGTTATACATATACAATCATATTAAATATATTTGCACATTAGTCATGTTGTGAAAGAAGAATCAAAACAGAAGGGAAAAACCAAAAAAAAAAAGGAAAAAAAGATAATAGTGTACTTCAATCTGATTTAAATTTCATAGTTCTTTCTCTGGATGTGGATAACATATTCTGTCTTGAGACTTTTGGAATTGTCTTATGATATTATATTGCTGAGAAGACCTAATTGTATCAGAGCTGGTCATGATACAGTGTTGCTATTATTGTGTACAAAGTTCTCTTGGTTCTGCTCATTTCATGCAATTTCAGTTCATGTAAATCTTTTCAGGTTTTTCTGAAATCCATCTGACCATCATTTCTTATAGAACAGTAGTATTCTATTATATGAATATGTCACAAATTGTTCAACCCTTCCTCCCATGATGGATATCCTCTCAATATCCATTTCTTTGCCACATCAAAAAGAGCTACTATAATATTTTTGTACATGTGGGCTCCTTTTCCCTTTTTTATGATCTCTTTTTTAAATAGACCTAGTAGTCATATTGTTGGATCTAAAGGTATGCACAGCTTTACAATCCTTGAAGTATAGTTCTGAATTGCTCTCCAGAATGGTTGGATCAGTTCATGACTCCATTAACAATGCGTTAGTGTTTCTATTTTCCCACAACTTCTCCAACATTTATAATTTTTTTTTCATATTAGCCAAGCTCATAGGTGTGAGGTAGTACCTCAGATATGTTGCACTAACATCTTAATTTAAAAAAAAGAAACATTAATTTCAGACAATATTTACTTTTCAAAATACACGAATCCTATAGTACCATCAATGCTCTGCAGCAAATAAAATTCTTAAAACTAAAATATTTTAAACCTGAATCTTACCTTCTACTGCATTAGATGAAAGTGTGAGGGCATTATACTGTATACTATATGACTGTAAATCTCTCTGCCTTGACTACCTTCTAAAAACAAAAGGAGAGATTGCTGCAACTTTAGTCACTGTTGTTGGAAGATACCAAGACTGGAGAGGTTTTGCTGTCACCTCCAATGCTCTGTCCTTCCCAGCTAGTGGATTTTGTTAGAGGTTGTGAAGGATGTGCCAGCTTGAAATAATCTGTCAGTAAAGTGTATTTTGTGTGCACTTTGAAATCCTTAAGGATATGTGAACATGTCAGAGGCAAGTTGACTTTTAACTTTGAGGCTGTAATCAATGACTGGATGATGTCTCTAGCTAGCTGGTCAACAGCAGCTGCAGAATTCTGGCATAAAGTTTATCTAACACCTGTATTTTTTCACTAAGCCACATGACTGACTCTCCACACTTGGGCTTAGAGCCCAAAGGATTTGCATTATGTTTTGGGGATATAATTGCCATATAAAATTTGAGTTTTAAAGGCAAACAATGAAAATATGCAAAGACTGTATAGGGAACTCTTTACAGCAGTAGGGCAGCCAAGACCAATGAAAGTCTTGGCATAAGGGGCATAGTTGCAACACAAAATTTGAGTTTTAAACGCAAATAAGAAAATATGTAATGA
Organism: Notamacropus eugenii; assembly: GCF_028372415.1. Taxonomy (NCBI): domain Eukaryota; kingdom Metazoa; phylum Chordata; class Mammalia; order Diprotodontia; family Macropodidae; genus Notamacropus; species Notamacropus eugenii. Next base: position 157,583,129 of record NC_092872.1, read on the forward strand.
ATGTATAGGGAGCTTTTGACAAAGGTAGGATGAACAGGATTGGTGAGGCTCTTCTGCAAATTTGCACATCACCTTTTTTTTTCCTTTACCGAACATAGTCAAAAATGAGCCTGATTGCCAAACCAAAAGTGAAAATGAGGTTGCCAATTAAGTCATGGGAATGCTTGATGTTGAAAAATGAATGTTGAGGACTGACTTTCTCTGATATATTTATAAGTATTTATTGTCTGCTCTGTGCCAGGCACTCTGCCAAGTGCTTTATAAATATTACCTCATTTAATCTTCACAACAGCTTTGTAAGATAGATGCTATTATCGTCCCCATTTTATAGCTGAGGAAACTGAAGCAGATATTGGGTAATTGACTTGCCCAGGGTCACATAGCTATTAATTATGAGTCAGTATTCATACTAAAGTCTTCCTTACTCCAAGTATCAAGCTCTATCAAGTGCACTACCTAGCTAATACCTGTTATTGTCATTATTATTACTAAGTATTTATATAAAGATTTAAGATTTTATATAGATGTATATGTATGTATTACACATATAAATATACACATGTATTTATGTATATATGTTTCTTATAAAGCTTTACATAAATAATATAATAATCTATCTTTATATAAAACTTAATATACATAACTAACATTTATATAGTGCTTACTATGTGCCAGACACTGTATTTTACTTTCTTACCTGTGAAGTTCCTTTTCTTCCTATGAAAGAAAAAGCATTGCACAAAATGTTGAATAATTTGATATGCAAAACTCCAAGCATTTTCATTGTTCTTGTGTGCTGAAAAAGATATTATGAGGAGAACATCTTAGTCATAAGTAAGGAAACTAAGAGAAAAGTGGACTAAAAGAACTTTCTGCAGGGATTAGACATAAATGAGAAAGGATTTGGAATACACCCATGTGTATATGTATACTATACACATATGTACGTAGACATACATGTATATATATATACCCATGCACATGTATACACATGCATATATAGATACATACATATACACACAGACTTATACCTATACACATATTTATATATATATATATATATGCCTACGTAAAAACATATCACCAACTCTAACATTCTCACTTACATACGATATACTGATATAGATCTATGTATATATGCATGTTCATGTCTGTATGCATATAATGTATGTCTGTATGCATGTATCTATCTATTGGCACCCGCGTTGCTCAGTGGGTAGTGCTGGGACTGAAGTTGGGAAAATATCTTTCTGAGTTCAAATCTGACCTTAAAAACAAGTTGTGTGATGCTGGATAAGTCACCTCTGCCTTGCATTCCTCATCTGTAAAATAAGCAGGAAATGGCAAACCACTCCAGGATCTTTGACAAGAAAATCTCCAAATGGGGTCATGAAGAGTCAGAAATGGCTGAACAACAACAAATATATCTCTCTATTATCTATGTGTCATGCATAAATGAGACAATTAAGTGGCTCAATAGATAAGCAGCTAGGGAAGATTTGGGTCCCAATCCTGCCTTGGAAATGTAATAGCTGTTTGACCTGGGAAAGTCACAAGCTCTCTGTGTGTCTCAGTTTCTTCATCTGTAAAATGAGAAATAATAATAGTATTTACCTAACACAGTTGTTGCTAGGATCAAATGAGTTAATGTAGGTAACGTGCTTTGCAAACCTTCAAGCACCACATAAATGCTAATTAATGACAATAAAAATAACAATAATGAGGAGGATGATATTGATGAGGATGATAATAGTGTTTCTATAGGGTTAATTATGTCTCAGGCACTGTAATCATGCACTTCACAATTATTATCTTATTTGATCCTCACAACAACCCTGGGATTATTTACCCATATTTTACAGATGAGGAATCAGAGACAAATAGAGATTGTGACTTGGCCAAGTCACACAGCTATTAAATGTCCGAGGCAAGATTTGAACTCAGGTTTTTCTGACTTCAGGTCCTGTGTTCTATCTACTGTTATTATTGTTACTGATAACAATAGTTTATAATAAATAAATAAATAAATTCTGGCTGATTTCATTTCTGTAGTTTTTCCTTTTACTTGGTAGACATATTGCCAGTTACTTTCCCATGCAAAAGAAACTGTCACCCTGAGGCTCAATTTTCTGACTAATAATTTTATCACATGATCATTATTTTAGGAAGTGCCCCTAACCATGCTTCACCTCACTCATGGCTCAAGGAACTCAGTGTACTCTTCTCTTTCTCACTAGTCACTTTGTCCCTACACAAAGAGAATTCCATCCAACATTTCCAGCTCCTCTTGTATGTATTTTCTTTCCCTAGCAGAATATAAGTTCTATGATGGTCAGAGCTGTATTATTTATTTTGGATTGCCAGTTCTTTGCACAAGATTATGGGACTACCTGAAAGCCATGATCAAAAAAAGGTCCTAAACATCATCTTTCATGAAATTATCAAGGAAAACTGCCCTGATATTATGAACCAGAGGGCAAAATAAATATTTAAAGAATACCACCAATCTTCTCCTGAAAGAGACATAAAAAGAGAAACTCCTAGGAATATTGTAGTCAAATTCCAGCATTCCCAGGTCAAGGAGAAAATATTGCAAGCAGCTAGAAAGAAATAATTTGAGTATCGTGGAAATACAATCAGGACAACATGAGCTTCTACATTAAGGGATCAAAGGGTGTGGAATATGAAGTCAAAGGAACTAGGATTAAAACCAAGAATCACCTACCCAGCAAAATTGAGTATAATATTTCAGGGGGAAACTGGTCATTCAATGAAATAGAGAACTTTCAAGCATTCTTGATGAAAAAATAAGAGTGGAAAAGAAAATTTGACTTTCAAACACAAGAATCAAGAGAAGCATGAAAAGGTAAACAGGAAAGAGATATCATAAGGGACTTACTAAAGTTGAACTGTTTACATTCCTACATGGAAAGATAATATTTGTAACTCAAAACTTTTCTCAGTATTTGGGTAGTTGAAAGGATTATACACACACAGAGACAGAGAGAGAGAAGGAGAAAGAGAGAGAGAGACAGAGACCGAAACAGAGAGACAGAGAGCACAGGGTGAGTTGAATAGAAAGGGATGATACCTAAAAAAATAAAATTAAGGGTTGAGCAAATAATATATTGGGAGGAAAAAGGGAGAAATGTAATGGGACAAATTGTCTCTCATAAAAGAGGCAAGAAAAAGTTTTTTCAATGGAGGGGAATAAGGGGGAGGTGAGATGGAAAAAGTGAAGCTTACTCTCATCACATTTGGCTCAAAGAAGGAATAACATGCACACTCAATTTGGTATGAAAATCTATCTTAAACCACAGGAAAGTAGGGGAGAAGGGGATAAGCTGGTTGGGGGGGGGATGATGGCAGAGAGGGCAAATGGGAGGAGGGAGCAATTAGAAGTAAACACTCTTGAGGAGGGACAAGGCCAAAAGAGAGAATAGAAGAAAAGGGGAGCCGGATAGGACGGAGGGAAATGTAGTCAGTCTTACACAACATGGCTATTATGGAAGTCATTTGCAAAACTACACATATACAGCCTATACTGAATTACTTGCCTTCTCACTGGGGATGGGTGGGGAAGGGGAAAGGAAGAGAAGTTGGAACTCAAAGTTTTAGGAAAAAATGTTGAAAATTGTTTTTGCATACAACTGGGAAATAAGACATATAGGTAATGAGGTATAGAAATTTATCTTGCCCTACAAGAAAAGAGAGAAGATGGGATAAGTGAAGGGAGGGGTGAGATAGCATGGAGGGCAGATTGGTGGAAGGGGTAATCATAATGGCTGGCATTTTGGGGTGGGGGAGGGGAGAGATGTGGAAAAAATTTGGAACTCAAAATTTTGTAGAAATGAATGTTGAAAACTTAAAGTAAATAAATAAACACTAAAAAAAAAATCCATTCCAATGATCAACCACTCCTTTCCTATACTCCTTTTCTTAAACTGATTTGATTATTATGCTTTGTAGCATAGTTAGCAATCTGTTACCATGAGATCTCCTTCTTTGTCTTTTTAAAATTGATTCCTTTAATATTCTTGATCTTTTGTTCCTCTAAATTAATTTTATCATTTTTTTTTGCTCTATAAAGTAATTTCTTGGTAACTTGATTGATATTGCACTGAGTAAGTAAATCATTTTAGGTAGGATTGTCTGTTTTTTATTATATTGGTTTGGCCTACACGTGAACAGTTCATATTCTTCCAAATATTTAGAAATATTTCTCTACTTAAAGAGTGTTTTGTAATTGTGTGTATATAATTCCTGTGTGTATCTCAACTATAGTAATATTATTAAGGAAATATGAGGGGTAGACTAAAACATGGAAATAGGAGTTGCTATGCTTTTCATGGACTTACCTAACAATTAACTATATATTCCCCTTTACAGTAGAGATAATTAGAATGCTAAAGTGTAAGAATGGTTAGATATGGACACTCTATTGGGAAGGGTAAAAACTAGGAGACTTGGAAAGGTATTTTCCTCCTGCTAAGTGAAAAGGTAAACATAAGAGGAATTTTATGCATTCACATATGTGCCCATATATACATATATGAAGATATGTATATACATGTATACCTATGTTCTTTAGAAAGGCAATCACAGCATAAATTCTACAATGAAGTGGAATAATTAATTTAAAATCATGTCGCCTTCCATAATCCTTCCCACTCACCTCTTATAATTAAATCAGATTGAAGAGTCAATGTAAATTAGCAGTTTGGGCATGTGTCTGTATCTGCATAACCCACATATGTGTGTATATTTATATGTGTATATATGTATCTATTAATGTGCAAATGCATACATATACAAGTGCATAGATACATATGTTCTTTCTATAGAGAGAATTGCTTGGGGAGAATGAGATATTCAGTGACTTGTTCAAGGTCAAATATTCAATATTTTTCTTTTCTTTTTTTAGGCATCTTATTAATTTTTTCTTATGTTAGATTCAAATGCCAGAACATGAATACAGAATAGAGAAAAGAAACAAAAACATATCTTAAAATTAAATATTGGAACTTAAACACAAAGTTAAAAAGAAAAAAAAATGTCATGTACATAGCAGAACATGAGAGGATTCAAATTATGTAACAATATATTTTCATTTCAAGAAAGCCTGTATGATAAATAATACTTGTTGTCTTAAAAGTTGTCCATCTTTTCTTTGCTTCCTAGTGAGTTCTATTGTTCTCTGTTGTGTACTTTTTAACTTTGTTCTTTTTTTCCTTCCCCCACCTCCCAGAAGACTACAATGAAGTTTAGATATGTTTCTCTATAGCTTTAGATACATACATACAACATATACATATATACATATTTATATAGACATATATTTTCCTAAACCTATTCTACACGTGATCTTTGTTTTTTATTTTTGTGCATATCCCTTGTTTTCTATCCTTTCTGCCTCCTCTTCTTAATGGCTACCCACTACCTTAACCTCCTTTGCTTGCCTACCATCCTGCAAGGATCCCTCCCCTAAGTATTTCATATTTTTCAAAGAAGTACTTGTACCCCAAAATTTCTGATTTCAATGTATTTTCTTTATCCATGACATCATGCTGTCTCTCATTCCTAATTAATATAGAGAAGAATCCTTCATTAGCTTAATCTGAAAGCTCTGTAGTTTTATCCTTAAATCAATTATATTTGATGTTATCTGTAGAGCACTGATGAAATAAAAAGGTGTTAAAAATTCAAATATATATAGTACATGCAATGTATATCTATTCATAGCAGACATAAGTGCTCTAAGTATTAGATATTGCCTAATATGGATTTTCCCATTTGACTCTCAGAGCAACTCTATGAGCCAGGTGCTATTAACACACCCATTTAACAGATGAAGAAACTAAGGTTCACAGAAATCAGATGACTTGCCCTGCATCAGAGCTGCTCAGTGTCTGTGGTAGCCTTCAAATCTAGTTTTTTCTGACTCTGAATCAAATTGTTAATTAACTGTAAGAATGAATTGAATAGGATTCTATTTCTATAAAAGAGTCAGTGAACCTATTTTGAGCTTCTATCTTAAAAAACAAAGACAGGAACAAAAAAAGAACTAGATTTCTTTATGTACTTGGTATCTCCCACTAGAATAAAAATGACTTTTTTTGCCAAGAAAGAAAATCCATTGACAATGAGTCAAACATTTTCTTTAAAGCAGTGAATACATCAAAGCATTCACCAGCAAATCCTGTTAAACTTGTACATCCATGGTATTTTATTATTACCATTTCTGATTATTTCTACATAACTGACATATTACTTCACCTAATTCTTCCCCTTCTGAAGGAAAAAGCATTGTGATTTATTCCTAGAATATGGTACACAACTTTATTTATGACTTTTAATAGAGGGCTAGCTTTCATTATTTATAATTTAGATAGAATTCAACTAAAGGAAGAAATATGTACTTATACAATGTACTATACACATATATGTGTATACACACATGTATATTTGTATGTATATGAGTAATTAGGTGGCACCGTGGATAGAGCGCTGGGCCTGAAGTCAGGAAAACTCATCTTCCTGAATTTTGTTTTTTAATTTTAAATTTAAATTTAGACTTAAATCTGACTTCAGACTCTTACTACCTGTGTGACCCTGGGCAAGTCATTTAATCCTGTTTGCCTTAGTTTCTTGACACGTAAAATGAGCTGGAGAAGGAAATGGCAAGCCACTTCTTTATCTTTGCCAAGAAAACTCCAAATGGGGTCTTGAAGAATCAGACACTATGGAAACAACTGAACAAAATATATATGTATGTACGTGTGTGTGTGTGTGTGTGTGTGTGTGTGTATGACAATCCAAATGTCACCATGGAACATAATTTCTAAGATCTGGTGATAGTGTGATCATTTTCCTGGACAGACAACATGACATAATGCATTGAGCAGTGACTTTGACATCTCCACAACCTAGGTTCAAGTGCTTGTACATTATTAAGTGTGAAATATATGTTATTTGTGTAGCTATAGTCACATCTTTGTGCCTCATTTTCCTCATCTGTAAAATTAAGGGGTTAGATGTGGTAACCTTTCTAGGCATAAATTTATGATCCCATGAGCTTTGGAATAATTTGTCTAAGATGTTATTTACCTTTATTCCTTCATTTTGTATAAAATACACGCACACATACACAGACATTTATATAACACCTATTATGTGACAGACACTGTGGTAAGCACTTTCCAAATGTTATCTCATTTTGTCCTCGCATAAAAACCCCTGTAAGGTTGGTGATTTTATGATCTCTATGTTACAGATGAGGAAATTAAGATAAACAGGTGAAATGACTTGACCACAGTGACACAGCTAGTAAATGTGTAAGGCTAGATTTGAACTGAGGGGTTCCTGAGTCTAGACCCACACTCTATGCACTCCACTACCTGACTACCTTTACAGAAAAGCATGACAATTGGGTATTTATGAGGGAACAGAGTGACACTTCTATGCATTAAAGGAATATCCATCCATTTGTGTTCTTTCCACTAAATATGACAACAGACTCAACCACAGTTGAAGATTTATGGCAACATGACAAACTTTGCTCCATCTACCATCACCTCACAATAAGCAATATGTCACGTAAGAGAAGAAAACAATGAAAATACAGATCTAACCACCTACAATGTAATCCCCACAGGAAAAAAAAAACAAAAATAAATGAACAAATTAAAAAAAAAGTATGTTTCATTGAATTCTCACAAGCTTATACATTATTCTCTCAAGACCTGACCCATGCACCAATTTCCACACCAAATTCTGCATGACTGTAAGTATGTTTCTATTGGTACTGGCTTTTCAGAGTGTCTCCTCTGCAGTGATTTATCAAGTCAGATCTACCCCTTAATATATCCTGTATTGTTTGACCAGAAGGAATGATTAGCAAAAAGGTATGAAGGCTTCAGTAGTAAGAGGGAGGATTGAAATATGACCTAGAATTCAAGAAATGAAGAATTGCACAGGGTAATAAATTCACAGTTAGCATTCATATGATACCCACATGGTTTTAAAGTTCTTTATCATATATTATATTACTTAAAAATTATACCAGTTCTATGAACTCAATATTATCTGTCATTCCTATTTTGTGGATGAGAAAACTGAGGCACAAAGAGGTAAAAGAACTTATCCATGGTCACATAGCTAGTGTATGAAGGTAAGGACAATTAAAACCCAGGTCTCTTCTTCCTTTGGGTCCATTGTATTATTTGTTCTACTACAGTACATTTGCGTAAACGTACATTGTTTGTATGTTGGGGAAAGACTGGAGGGATTATCTGGGATCAGATTAATGTAAGTGAAACAAGCCACAAGGGTGAAAAACTTTTATGAAAAGATGAAAAAGAAATGAAACAGAAGTTAAACATAAATAATAATTAAATGGAAAGTCATTTCAAAAAGTAGGTGCTTAGCATTTGGGACAAGAAGAAAAAGATTAATGCAGAAAAAAAGAAGAGTGCCCCATCTTAAAGAAGAGAAGGACTTTGTGAGGTTTAGGGGAAAAGGAAGTGCATTCTAGTTTTAGGGAGTGACTAAGACAAAGGTACCAAGATATAGTATATCATTAATGAGGAACAGAGAGAAGGCCAGTTTGGGCAGGGGAGGAATGTATGGAAAGGCTAGAAAGATAGGCTGGATCCAATATGTTTAGAGTCCCAGGCTCTAATTCATTCTAGAGGCAGTAGAAAGCCACTAAAGCTGGTTGAGTAGGGGAATCACATGATTAAATCTGCTTATGAAGAAATTATTTTGGCATCAGTTTGAAATATCTAATAGTTAACTAGGTATATGAAAGTGAACTTAAAGGAAGAGACTAGATCTGTATATGTAAGGTATCCCAAAATTCTCAGTATAATTTAATCAATTAACCAGATGGGTGTTGCAATTGGTAGATTGTTGGGTCTAGAATCAGAAAAACTGAGTTCAATCAGCTGTTAAGCATTTACTAGCTATGTTAACCCTAGGGAAATCACTTAAACTCTGTAGGCCTTAATTTCTCAATTGTAAAATGGGGATGTTAGCACCTCCTTTCTTAGGCTATTGTGAGGATTAAATGGGATAATTGTGAGGTCTTATCATAATAACTGGTCCATTTGATATAATTAATAAATGACTGCTTCTTTTCTTCCTTTCATAGCTTAAATGTGCACCTAGATTTTTGCAACTCTGTGTATAGATCTGGAAGTCTGATAAAGTCACTAAGAGAAAAATATCATGTGGATAATGAATCAGCAAAGAAGATGATAAAGAGTGGTCAGACTGGCAGGAGGCAAATTAGGAGAGAATAATGTTATGAAAAAACTAGAGAGAAGAAAGTATGCAGAAATAGAGGGTACTCATCAGCATCAAATGCAGCATATACTTTGAGAAACATGAGGAATAAGAATAAATCATCTGATTTGATAGATGAATAATGGTAATGAAGAAGACTGGGACTTCTGGAGGGGGAGCAAAGATGGTGAATTAGAGGAAGCACTCAGTTTCCTTATTTCCCAGTGTTCCCTTCCAAATAGGACATTCTCCTACTTGAAGACCACTTAAGAGTTTGGAAGGAGAGAACTGTGGCCCAGGGATGGAGATTGGCTTGGAGCTGACATTAATGCAATACCAGTGGTTGGACTGGGTGATGATGATAGAAACAGCAGCAGCTTTGGAAGATCTCAAGCCTGAGATGGTAAGGAGAATTGGCAAACAGTGGGAAAGAGATTACAGGAAACCCCAGCACTAGCACAGGATGGAAACTTTTTGGCAATCCCACTGCCTATACCCACTTGTGAGTTACCATAGGGCAGATAGGAGTACTTTCAGCCAAAAAGGATCGGGGACCCTGAAAAACAGTATCACTTTCAGTTACAAGGAATGAGGACTCTGCAGAATAGTTCTACTTATAATACTAAGGGAGGAGGAACTCTGAGGAGCAATATCAATTGCAAACTCAATCAAGGGGTCCTTCCTGGGTAAGAACCAGCACAAAGACCAGGAGAGCAAACACCACACCTCTGCTCAGATCACACTATCTTTGAAGCATGAAAAATTTCCAAATTCCCAGGATTAACTCTGAAAAGAGCTGTTCAGATAAGTCAGAAGCTAGGGAAAATACTCATCTATTCTCTATGCCAGGAATAACATAAAATTCAAAGTCAAGAAATAGGTTGCATTAATTTACTTATTCCGTGCCGTAGCAATCAAACTACCAAAAACCTATTTTATAGAGCTAGAAAAATAATATCCAAATTCATCTGGAAGAATAAAAGGTTCAGAATATTAAGGAAATTAATGAAAAGAAATGCTGGGGAAGGTAACCTAGCCATATAAGGTCTTAAATTGTTGTATAAAGCAGCAATCATCAAAATCATTGATACTGGCTAAGAAATAAAGGTGTAGAACAATAGAATATGTTAGGTGCACAAGACATAGTAGTCAACGATTATAGCAGTCTACTGTTTGATAAACCCAAGCACACTTGCTTCTGGGATAAGAACTCACTGTTTGACAAAAACTGCTGGGAAAACTGTAAAATAGCGTGATGGAAACTGAGCATAGACCAACACCCTAACATCATATACCAGAATAAAGTCCAAATGGATATATGATCTAGGTATAGAGGCTAATACTATAAACAAATTAGGGGAGCAAAGGATAGTTTATTTGTCAGATTTATGGAGAATGGAGAAATTTATCACCAAACAAGAGATAGAGAATATTATGAAATGCAAAATGGACAATTTTGATTACATCAAATTGAAAAGTTTTTGCACAAAGCCATTGCAACCAAGATTGAGGGGGGAAGTAAAAAAAAACTGGGAACTTTTACAACTAGTGTCTGTGATAAAGGCCTTATTTTGAAAATATGTAGAGAACTGAGTCAAATATACAAGAATAAAAGTCTTTCCCCAGTTGATAAATGGTCAAAGGTTATGAACAGGCAGTTTTCTGATGAAGAAATCAAATCTATCTATTATCATATAAAAATTGCTCCAAATCATTATTGAATAGAGAGATGCAAATCAAATTAACTCTAAGGTAGAACATCGCCCTTGTCCAATTAGCTAATATGACACAACAGGGAGATGAGAAATGTTGGAGAAGATGTGGGAGAGTTGGAACAGTAATTCATTATTGGTGGAACTGTGAGCTGATCCAACCATTCCAGAGAGTAATTTGGAACTATACCCAAAGGGCTATAAAATGTGCATACCCTTTCTCTCAGCAATACTGTTTCTTGAATTGTATACTAAAGAGATCATAAAAATGGAAAAAGGACCTACATGTACAAAAATGTTTAGAGTAGCTTTTTGTGGTGGTCAAGAACTGGAAATCAACGGGATTACCATCAATTGGGGAATGGCTGAACAAGATGTGGTGTATGAATATAATGGAATACTATTGTACTACAAAAAATGAGAAACAGGTGAACTTCAGAAACACCTGGAAAGATATATATGAACTGATGCTAAGTGAATTGAGCAGAACCAGGAGAACATTACAATGTGCTATAATAGCCACAGTATATGAAGACTGATTTTGATAGACTTAGCCCTTCACAGCAATGCAAGGACCTAAAACATTTCCATAGGACTCATGATACAAAATGCCATCCACATTCAGAGAAAGAACTATAGAGTCAGAATGCAGAATGAAGCAGACTGTTTTCTCTTGTTATGTTTTGTTTTTCTCCTGGCTTCTCCCTTTTATTATAATTCTTCATGCAACATGAATAATGTGAAAATGTGTTTAGTAGGAATATACATATAGAGCCTATAGAAGATTATATGCTGTCATGGGCAGGGGGGACAAATGGGAGAAAATTTAAAACTTATGGAAGTGAATGTTGAAAACTGAAAACAAATAAATTAATAATTCTGGAAAAAACAAAATAAAATCTAAACAAAAAAGAAATAGGTGGTAAAAACGAGCAAACAGTAAAAAAGGTTGTAATCATAAAAAGCTACTATGATGACAGGGAAACTCAAGATACAAACTAAGAAGAAGACAATTAAGTCAAATCAGATACAATCAGTCTCAAAGAAAAGATGTGAATTGGAATAAGTCCAAGCAGATTTCCTGGAAGAGCTAAAAATGAGTTTTAAAATCAGATAAAAGTGGGAGAGGAAGAATTAGGTAAAGACATGTGAATGAGGGAAGAATATTGTAAAAAGACAATAAACAGTTTAGTAAATGATGCAGAAAACATCTTAAAAAAGCAAACCAAAATTGACCAAATGAAAAAAAAAAACAGGTAGACAATTTCATTGATGAAAATATCTCCTTTAAAAGCAGAATTTGTCGAATAAAAAAAGGAGATACAAAATGTTCACTGCAAAACAATAATTCCATAAATTTTTAATTTGAGGAAGTGGAAGCTAATGGCTTCATGAAATATCATGAAATAATTGTTGTTGTTGTGTTTGTCTTTTGTACTCTAAGAGGACCATGACCTGAAGACGATGACATGACTTGCAGCTGACTTTGATTTGAGTGAGGGAGGGCTGTGCAAGGTCACCAGTCTCACTTTCTTCTCCTGAGCCATCTGGGTCCAACTATCATGAAATAATACAAAAGAGTCAAAATAATGAAAAAAGAAGAAAATGGAAATGTCTCATTTGGAAAAAAAAATGTGACCAGGAAAATAGATGAGAGGATAGATAATTGAAAGATTATTATTACTATTTGAAATCCATGATCAGAGAAAGAGCCTAGATCTCATATTTCAAGAAATCATGAAGGAAAATTGTCCTACTATCCTAGGAGAATAGGTAAAATTAAAATGAAAAAAGTCTACCAATCACCACCTGAAAAACATCGCAAAAGGAACAGTCACAGTTATGCTATTGATAAATTCCAGAGTTTCCAGATCAAAGAGCAAATACTGCAACAAGCCAGAAAGAAACTATGCAATATTGTGGAGCTGTGGTCAGGATCACATAACATTTATCAAATATCACATTAAAGTGTTATATCAGAGGTGATGCCAGGATATACATAGCACCATTCTTATTCAATATTTTACTAGAAATACTAGATATAGAAATAATATAAGAAAAAAGAAGCTGAAGAAATAAAAAGAGGCAATGAAAAAACAAAATTATCATTCTCTGGATTATATGATACCTACAGAACTCTAGAGAATAAACTAAAAAAGCTAACTGAAACAATGAATAACTATAGCAATGTTGCAAAATATAAAATGAACCCACACACATCATCATCATGTCTATAAATTACCAACAAAGTCCAGTAGCAAGAGATAAAAAGAAAAATTCCATTAGAAAAAAAAAACTGCAAAAGATAGAGCCAGGTTGGTAGAGAGAAGCCAGAAAGCAAAAGAAAACAAAAACAAAAATGAAAAATGTCAGAGAAGATATGGAAAAATCTGGCTGCTAATGCATTGTTGATGGAGTTGTGAACTGATCTAACCATTCTGGAGAGCAATTTGGAACTATGTCCAAAGGGCTATAAAACTGTGAATTCTATTTGATACAGTAATATTACTACTAGGTCTATATAAAAAATAGATCACAAGAAAGTGGAAAGATCCCACATGTACAAAAAAATTATTTATAGCAGTTCTTTTTGTTGTGTCAGAGAACTGGAAATTGAGGTGATGTCAATCAATTGGGGAATGACTGAACAAGTTGGGGCAAATTAATGTAAAGGAATATTCTATAAGAAATGATGAGCAGGAAGATTTCAGAAAAAGCTGGAAAACTGATCCTGAGTGAGGTGAGCAAAACCAGGAGAACACCATAAACAGTAACAGCAACATTGTGTGATGATCCACTAGTTCTTCTCAGCAATACAATGAGCCAAAACAATTCCAAAATACTCATGATGGAAAATGAGATTGAAGTATACAATTTATACTTTGTTGGATTTTTTCTTTCTTGTAGTTTTTCTCTTTTTTTTTTCTGATTCTTCTTTCACAACATTACTAATGTGGAAATATGTTTAACATGAATGTACATGTTTAACCTAGATCAGATTGTTTGTTGTCTTATGGGGGAGAGGGAAGGGAGAAAGGGAGAAAAAATTTTGAACTCAAATTCTTACAAAAATTAACATTGAAAACTATCTTTACATATCGTTAAAAATATTATTAAGGAAAAAAAAACCTTCAGACAATGTAAAAAAGCTTGGAAATCTACCTGCCAAGGCAAACCCAGGGACTATATGAACACAATCACAATACACTATTTACACAAATAAAGATAGAGCTAAACCACTGGAGAAATATGACTTGCTAATTGGTAGGCCAGCTCAATATAATAAAAATGCCAATCCTATCAAACTTAATTTACTTATTCATTGCCTTGCCAATCAAACTACCAATTATTTTATAGAGCAAAAAAAAAAAATAATAACAAAATTCATCTAAAAGAACAAGAGCTTAAGAATACCAAATTAATTGATGAAATAAATTAAAGACAGCCTAGTAGTGCTAGATTTCAAATTATATTACAAAGTAATAATCATAAAAACAATTTGGAACTGGCTAAGAAATAGAGTAGTATATAATACACAGTAGCAAATAATCATCATATTCTCCTCTGTGATAAACCCAAAGATCTGTGCTTTTGGGATTAGAACTTGCCGTTTGACAAAACTGTTAAAAAAAAACAAAACAAAACAAGATCTGGGGAGTAGTTTGACAGAAGATAGGTATAGAGCAAGATTTTATACTATATGCAAATGTAAGTTCAAAATGGTTACATAATTTAGACATAAACAGTGTTATAAATAAATTAGAGGAGTATGGGAAAATGGACCTCTCATATCTATAGAAAAGGGGAGAGTTTATGACCAAACAATGGATGGAGAGGATTACATGAAGTAAGATGGAGGATTTTGATTACATGAAATTAAGAAAAAAAGTACAAATAAAATTATTGCAATCGAAATTAGAAGGAAACTGGGGAAAATTTACGCCAAGTTTCCTCAACAAAATCCTAATTTCTCAAATATATATGGGACTGATGCTAACTCATAAAAATATCTCTCATTCCCCAACTTATAAAATGTCACAGGTTATGAACAGGCAATTTTCAGAAGAAAAAATAAAAGCTTTCAATAATCACATGGAAAAATGCTGTACATCAGTACTAATTCAAAAAATACAAATTAAAACCATTCTGAGATAATACTTCACACCTATCAGGTTGGCTAACATGACACAAAAGGAAAATGAAAAATGCGGGATGTGTTGTGAAAAAATTGGAGTATTAGTGAATTGTTGGAGAATTTGTGAACTGGTAGAACCATTGTGGAGAATAATTTGGAACTATGTCCAAAGAACTATAAAACTGTGTATACCCTTCAATCTAGCAATATCATTACTGGCTCTATATCCTAAAGATATCAAAGAATAAAAAAAGGACCAATATGTACAAAAATATTTATGGCACCTCTTTTTGTGGTGCAGAAAATTAGAAATGTAAAGGGATGCCCATTATTTGGGGAATGGCCAAGCAAGCTGTGCCATATGTTTCTGATGGAAAACTATTGTGCAATAAGAAATGATGAGTGTAATGATTTCAGAAAAAAACCTGGGAATACTCATATGAACTGATGCAAAGTGAAGTGAGCAGGACCAAGATAACATTCTACATAGTAATGGTGATATTAAAAGCATCTTAAACTGTGTAAGATAGTCTTCCGATCAAGGCGATAGTCCAAAACACATTCAGAGAACTCAGGAATAAAAATGTTCTCCACTTCCAGATAGAGAACTGATAAACACTCAGCTGTTGATTGAGGCATTTTTTGAAATTTAATTTTTCTTGGCTTTTTTGCATGTGTTTTGCAATGTGGTTAACATAGAAATATATTTTGCATGACTTCACATATATAATTGATATGATATTGCTTGTTTTCTTTAGAAGTGGGGAAGGCACAGAAGGGAGGGAGAGAATTTATTACTTAAAATTAAAGAAAAAGAATGTTGGAGGGGTGGAGCCAAGATGGCAAAGTGAAAGCAACGACTCACCCAAGCTCCTGGAAAAACTCCTCTGGATATCTCTGGGGGGACAGTCTGACCAGACTTTGGAGGTATAGAATCCAGTGGGTGACAGACTTTGATGGATTCAGAGCCCAGGTTGGACTGGAGGGTCCACGAGAGGGATCTGTTCCGCGGGGGTAAGACCCTGGCGCACAGCGCAGCACGGTCGGCACGACAGGGCGGAGGGGACCTGAGGGGCCCGAGAGTGGCGGGCGAGACCAGCGGAGCAGGAGATAAGCCAGGCCGAGCCAATGAGAGCCGCTGAGTGCTAGATATCAGCGCAGCAGCCCTTAAAACCTTCAGCCTGAAGACTGGACTTCGGTGGGTCAGCTACTTGAACTTCCAGGAGTTGGGATGGCGGAGTGATCAGTAAGTGCTCTCTCCGCCCCCCTGATGACCATGAGGGAACCATAAAATTCTTCCCCAGATTAATCCTGGATCAGCGAACACAGTAGAAAGGGGTGGGTGGTCTCAAAACACCAGAGGCTGGTAAAGTGGCAAGGGGGGATTCTTCCTACTGTGGCGGAGGCGATCTGGAGGGACAGACGACCCAAGGCAGAGAAAATTCGCACTGACACCCAGGCAAGCCTCAGAGCCTGGAGACAAGCCCCAGGAGGGGCGGGAACACTCATTAACTTCTAGGCGTACCCCAGCCCTCCAGGGGAAAAGGGAAGACAATAGGGAAGCTGGGATCACCATCCCCTGACCTTGCCTTTACCTCAAGTCAGCTGAGGAGATCTCCTGAGACCAGACCACCCCTCCCACACACCTAACAAGTTAACCCCAGGGTTGGTCTGGGAAACAACAACAACAACAACAAAAAAGCCTGCTTTCAGCCTAGACACTCAGCAGCCCAACTTAAAAGATCTGTATCTTCTGACTGAAAGAACCAAAAGCTACAACACTCAGCCAACATTATGAATTGGAAAAAGCAGACGAAAAGTGAAAAAGCCATAGAATCTTTCTATGGGGATAAGGAACAAAACACAAACACCAAAGAGGTCAGAGCTGAGACTGTACTTCCATCTGAAACCTTAGATGGGACTATGAATTTCTCGCAAGCACAACTAGATTACCTGGAACGTCTGAAGAAGGATATAAAAGAAAAACTGGCCAATGATTTTAAAATTATAAAAAAAGAATTCACTGATGAGAACATCACTCTGAAAAAGAAAATTGAAGAAATAGAAAAGGAAGTTCAAAAATTAACTGGAGAGAATAACTGCCTAAAAGGAAGAGTTAATCAAACGGAAAAGGAAACCCAAAACCTAATTGGGAAAATTGAACAGATGGAAAAGGAAACCCAAAACCTAACTGGGAAAATTGGTCGAATGGAAAAAGAAATACAAAAATTAAATGGAAAAAGTAGCTCCTTAAAGGGAAAAATTGGTCAGATGGAAAAGGAAATGCAAAAGCTAACGGAAGAAAACAATACGATGAAGATTAGAATTGGGCAAGTAGAAACTAATGACTCAATGAGGCAACAAGAATCAGTCAAACAAAATCTAAAGAATGAAAAGATAGAAGAAAATGTAAAATATTTAATTGGAAAAACAACTGACCTGGAAAATAGATCCAGGAGAGAAAATCTAAGAATTATTGGCCTGCCAGAAACCCATGATGAAGAAAAGAGTCTGGACAATATCTTCCAGGAAATCATCAAGGAAAACTGTCCAGAAGTACTAGACTCAGAGGGCAAAATAGTCATCGAAAGAATCCACCGTTCCCCTCCCGAAAGGGATCCCAAACTCAAAACCCCAAGAAATATAGTTGCCAAATTCCAGAGCTATCAAATGAAGGAGAAAATACTACAAGCAGCCAGAAAGAAACAATTCAAATATCAAGGACACACAGTCAGGATCACACAGGACCTTGCAGCTTCTACATTAAAAGATCGAAAGAACTGGAACCCAATATTCCGTAAGGCAAAGGAGTTGGGACTCCAACCAAGGATCAACTACCCAGCAAAGTTCAGCATAACATTTCAGGCAAGGAGAAAGTCATTCAACGAAATAAGGGATTTCCAGAGCTTCCTGACCAAAACACCAGAACTCAATAGACAATTTGATCTTCAAATGCAGGTCTCCAGAGAATCATAAAAAGGTAAACAGAGGGGAAAAAACAAAAACAAAAACTTGCTACTCAATTAGGGCAAACTGTTTACCTCCCTATAAGGGAAGATGATACCTGTTAATCTTGAGAACTGTGCAGCTATTATGATAAAAGGGATATATGTAGAGGGAACGGGCATAAAGTAAATGATATCATGTCAAAAATATGATTTAAGTATGAGAAGGGAATGTAATAGGAGGTGTGGAAAGGGGGAAGCAGAAAATGGCAAATTATATCACAGGAAGAAGTACAAAACTATAGTAGAGGGAAGGAGGGGAGGGAGATGAGCATTGTTTGAGAGGTACTCTCATCTGATTTGTTCAAAGGAGGGAACAATAATCTTAAGTAGATAATCCTAACTAGCTCTATAGGTAGTAGGAGGGGAAGGGGGAAGAAAGGGGAGGGTGGCTAAAAGGGAGGAAAGAAGCAATAAGAGTAAATGGGAGTAAAAGGGAGGGGGGCTAAAAGAAGGAGGGGAAGACTGCAGGAGGAGGGGGAGAAAAGTGAATACTATTGAGGAGGGGAAGGGAGACAGGAGAGCTAAAAGCACAAATGGTGGGAAAGAGGTTGGAGGGAAATACACAGATTATAATCATAACTGTGAATGTGAATGGAATGAACTCTCCCATAAAACGGAGACAGATAGCAGAATGGATTAAAAGCCATAATCCAACAATATGCTGCTTACAAGAAACACATATGAAACGGGGGGATACACATAGGATAAAGGTCAAAGGATGGAGCAGAATATATTGTGCCTCAGCTCATGTAAGAAAGGCAGGAGTAGCAATCCTAATCTCAGACAAAGCAAAAGCAGAAATAGATCTAATCAAAAGGGATAAGGATGGAAACTATATCCTGCTAAAAGGCACCATAGACAATGAAGCAATATCATTACTAAACATGTATGCTCCAAGCGGAATAGCATCCAGATTCTTAGAAGAGAAGTTGGGGGAGTTGAAGGAAGAAATTGATAGCAAAACTATACTAGTGGGGGACCTCAACCTCCCCCTCTCTGAACTCGATAAATCCAACCTCAAAATAAACAAGAAAGAGGTTAAGGAGGTAAATAAAATTCTGGATAAGGTAGATATGATAGATCTTTGGAGAAAATTAAATGGGAATAGAAAGGAATATACCTTTTTCTCAGCGGTACATGGAACATTTACAAAAATTGACCATGTACTAGGACATAAAAATCTCACAATCCAGTGCAGAAAGGTAGAGATAATCAATGCATCCTTTTCAGATCATAATGCATTAAAAATTACATGTAATAAAAGGCCATGGAGAGAAACCAAAAATCAATTGGAAACTAAATAGTCTAATTCTAAAGAAGGGTTGGGTTAAAGAAGAAATCATAGAAACAATCAACAATTTCATTCAAGAGAATGACAATAGTGAGACAACATACCAAAACTTATGGGATACTGCAAAAGCAGTTATTAGGGGAAGTTTTATATCTTTGAATGCTTACATAAATAAAATAGAGAAAGAGGAGATAAATGACTTGGGCTTGCAGTTGAAAAAGCTAGAAAAAGAACAAATTGAAAATCCCCAAGTAAATACCAAATCAGAAATAATGAAAACCAAAGGAGAGATTAATAAAATTGAAATTAAGAAAACTATTGAATTAATAAATAAAACCAATAGTTGGTTTTATGAAAAAACTAATAAAATTGATAAACCTTTGGTCAATCTGATTAAAAAAAAGAAAGAAGAAAACCAAATTAGTAATATTAAAAATGAAAGGGGTGAACTCACCTCCAATGAGGAGGAAATTAAAACAATAATTAGAAACTACTTTGCCCAACTTTATGCCCACAAATTCGATAATCTAAATGAGATGGATGAATATTTTAAAAAATACAAATTTCCCAGATTAACAGAAGAGGAAGTTGAATACTTAAACAACCCCATCTCAGAAAAAGAAATTGAACAAGCCATCAATGAACTCCCTAGGAAAAAATCTCCAGGGCCAGATGGATTCACAAGTGAATTCTACCAAACATTTAAAGAACAGTTAATTCCAATACTACATACACTATTTTTGAAAATCGGGGAAGAAGGAGTCCTCCCAAATTCTTTCTATGATACAAATATGGTTTTGATACCCAAACCAGGAAGAGACAAAACAGAGAAAGAAAATTATAGACCAATTTCCCTAATGAATATAGATGCAAAAATTTTAAATAAGATTTTAGCAAAACGAATACAGCATCTTATCACGAGATTAATACATTATGATCAGGTAGGATTCATACCAGGAATACAGGGCTGGTTCAATATTAGGAAAACTATTAGCATTATTGATCACATCAACAACAAAGCTAACAAAAACCACATGATTATCTCAATAGATGCAGAAAAAGCTTTTGACAAAATACAACATCCATTCCTACTAAAAACATTGGAGAACGTAGGAATAAAGGGAACTTTCCATAAAATAATAAGCAGTATCTATCTAAAACCTTCAGCAAGCATTATATGCAATGGGGATAAGCTAGATGCATTCCCAATAAGATCAGGGGTGAAACAAGGTTGTCCATTATCACCACTATTATTCAATATGGTACTAGAAATGTTAGCTGTAGCAATTAGACAAGATAAAGATATTCAAGGAATAAGAATAGCCAAAGAAGAAACTAAGTTATCACTCTTTGCAGACGATATGATGATTTACCTAGAGAATCCCAGAGATTCAAGTAAAAAATTACTTGAATTAATAAACAACTTTGGCAAAGTTGCAGGTTACAAAATAAACCCACACAAATCTTCTGCGTTCCTATATATTAGCAACAAAGTCCAACAGCAAGAGATAGAAAGAGAAATCCCATTTAAAGCTAGGGTAGACAGTATAAAATACTTAGGAGTCTACCTGCCAAAACAAACCCAGGGATTATATGAACACAATTACAAGACACTTTTCGCACAAATAAAGTCAGATTTAAGTAAGTGGAAAAACATTAGTTGCTCATGGATAGGCCGTGCTAATATAATAAAAATGACAATGCTACCCAAATTAATATACTTATTTAGTGCCATACCAATTAAACTATCAGACAATTACTTTCTAGAGCTGGATAAAATAATATCAAAATTCATTTGGAAAAACAAAAGGTCCAGAATATCAAAGGGACTAATGAAAAGAAATGCTTGAGAAGGTGGCCTAGCACTACCAGACCTCAAACTGTA
This sequence comes from Notamacropus eugenii, assembly GCF_028372415.1. Lineage (NCBI taxonomy): Eukaryota > Metazoa > Chordata > Mammalia > Diprotodontia > Macropodidae > Notamacropus > Notamacropus eugenii. The sequence goes on from NC_092872.1 coordinate 157,604,445, forward strand.
CTATAAAGCAGCAATTATCAAAACCACTTGGTACTGGCTAAGAAACAGAGAGGTAGACAAGTGGAATAGAGTTGGCACTCAAGATGCAGTAGGTAAGCAATATAGCAACCTTCTGTTTGATAAACCCAAGGACCTCAGCTTCTGGGATAAGAACTCATTGTTTGACAAAAATTGCTGGGAAAACTGGATAACAGTGTGGTGGAAATTAGGCATAGACCCATACCTGACACCGTACACAAGAATAAAGTCCAAATGGGTACATGATTTAGGTATAAAGATTGATACCATGAATAAACTGGAGAAGCAAGGAATAGTGTATTTATCAGATCTATGGAGAAAGGAAGAATTCTTTACTAAAAGGAGAGATAGAAAGCATTATGAAATGCAAAATGGATAACTTTGATTACATTAAACTGAGAAGTTTTTGCACAACCAAACCCAATGCAACCAAAATCCGGAGGGATGTAGTAAATTGGAAAAGAATTTTTACAGCTAAGCTCGAGGATAAAGGCCTCATTTCTAGAATATATAGAGATCTGACCCATATGTATAATCATACAAGTCATTCCCCAATTGATAAATGGTCAAAGGATATGAACAGGCAATTTTCAGAAGAAGAAATTAAAGCTATCTATAATCATATGAAAAAATGCTCTAAATCACTATTGGTTAGAGAGATGCAAATCAAAACAACTCTGAGGTACCACATCACACCTATAAGATTGGCAAACATGACAGAACAAGAAAATGATAAATGCTGGAGAGGATATGGGAGAGTTGGAACACTATTTCATCGTTGGTGGAGCTGAGAGCGCATCCAACCATTCTGGAGAGCAATTTGGAATTATGCCCAAAGGGCTACAAAAATGTGCATACCCTTTGACCCAGCAATATCGCTACTAGGACTGTATCCCCAAGAGATCATAAAAATGGGAAAGGGTCCCACATGTACAAAAATATTTATAGCAGCACTCTATGTAGTTGCCAAAAACTGGAAGTCAAGGGGATGTCCATCAATTGGGGAATGGCTGAATAAATTATGGTATATGAATGTAATGGAGTACTATTGTGCCATAAGAAATGATGAACAAGAAGACTTCAGAGAGGCCTGGAAGGACTTATATGACCTGATGCTGAGTGAAAGGAGCAGAACCAGGAGAACTTTATGCACAGCAATGACCACAGTGTGTGAGAGTTTTTTCTGGTAGACTTAGATTTTTGTAATAACACAAGAACTTCTTACACACAAAAAAAAATCCCAATGGTTGTTCTCAAGGCAAAATGCCTTCCACACTCAGAGAGAGAAATATGAAAGTCACTCACATAATGTAACAGATCATGTTTGTGTATGTGTATGTGTTTGTGTATCATGTTCTGATTTGTTATACGATTTCTTTCATTTATCTTAGTCTGACTACATAGCATGACTATAGTGAAAATATACTCAATAGGAAAGTATATGTAGAATCTATACAGAATTGTATGCAGTCGTGGGGAGGGAAGGGGGGAGTGGGGGGTAGGTGGGGGGGATAAAATCACAATTGTATGGCAGTGATTGTTAAACATTAAAAAATAAAAAAAATAAAAATATATAAAAAAAAATAAAAAAAATAAATAAATAAACTAAAAAAAAAAGAAAAAGAATGTTAAAAATTTTTACATGTAATCATGAAGTATTTAATATAGTGAATAAAATATATATTTTATAAAAAGGGAGTACAAAGTAATTTCAGTGAAGTGATGAAGATGAAAGCCAGATTATAAAAAATTGAATAGTAAGAAGAGAGTAAGTGGAATCAGTGAATATAGACTTATTTTCAAGGAATTTCACTGAGAAAGGGATAGAGATAGTATGCTAACTTGAAGAGATTTTAGGGTCTAGCAAAAGCTTTTTGGGGGAGGACACATTTTTATGCAGAGTGGACACATTGAAGGCACTGGGGAAGAAATTACGTCACAGAGATAAATTAAAGATTTGAAAGAGCACAGTGATGACTAAGCCATCAACTGGAGAAAGCAGGAGGGGACATGTTTGATTCAACATGAAGAGGTGTTAGTCTTGGGAAGGAAAAGGATCACCTAATTTTTAGAAATATAGGGAAAGAAGAAGCAATTGGATGTAAGGACAAGGAATTTTGAGATGAAAAGAATGACATGAAATAGAATAATCAAGGTTCTAAACTTAGTGTGAGATGGACATATAAGCTTTGTGTGGAGTCTTAGGAGGAAAGAGAAAGTCTACAATATCTTTTGTGGAGAGTGAGATAAATTACCAAGTGGAGAGGAATGCATACATACCTAGACATGTATATATACATACATACACATGCAAACACATACCTATATGTATGTGTATACATCTTTAGTGAAAGTTCAATTGAAGTTATAGACAACTTGAATTTGCTTTTTAACCAGTTAGCATTTTAGTGAGATTTTTTCCACCTTTGTTTAGGTGAACAAGAGGTAAGTTGTGGGAGCAGCATAAGGTTGAACTGTGGAAAGAAGAGATTGGTGATCAGATAGGCGATGGGAGAAGGGAGCAAGGGAATCAAGGGTAGAAGACAATGAAAAATTGAAATAGGTAAAAATTGAATTGACAATAATGAGGGAAGAGAATAAAATCTGAGCAAAGGGTAATACTTTGCTTTAGAAAGTACTGAAAGCTAGAGGAAACAGTCATCTCAATGAGAGTACAAAATAGGTATAGGAGTGGAACAGTACAGAGAACAGTAGAATTATTGGAATTTATGGCTATATAGCTATATTTCACATTTTCCAATAAGTAAAATAAAAAATTTGTGAGCAATGAGAAGATCTAGGGTGTGACCATTCCTATGTGTGACAGAGGTAGAGTGGTTGGTTGAATTAAGGACTTAAGAAGATTGAGAAAATGATAAGTTAAGAAGACTGAGAGAGGAGCTACATGCATAATAATGTACTCTAGTTTAAGAGAAGAAGTGGAGGAAGATAGCAAGATAATGGGTCAGATGCTGGACTCTGACAAAGTGGGATGAATGACCTGGAGTTGAGTATGATACAATTAACATAATTCGATTGTGTGGAAAATGTACCTACTTAAAAAGAGTGAATATTACTGAGTGAATGAGGAAAAGGCAGAAATAAAAAATGCATCCTTTGCAAACCATAAAATAATGAAGGTACTAGTCAGTAAAGGAACCATGAGTAAAAGATACATACCAAAATGGAGTCTATGTAAGATCATTCAAAATGAGTTAATTTAAAAAGAAAAGTAAAGCTAAAGAATTTATTTTATTAGAGATATGGGTTCAAAACTGACCTCAGGCCATTATCAATGTGGCTAGGCAAGTTACTTTAAGCTTTGTCAGCCTTAGTTTCCTTATCTGTAAAATAGGGATCATAATAGCATCTACTTCCCAGATTTATTATGAGTATGAAATGGGTTAATATTTGTAAATCTTTTTGCAAATCTTAAAGTACTATATAAATATCATAATAATTATGAGATAACATAAAAGCTAGTGAGATATTGCAAAAATGTTCAAAAATTTTGTAAATTTGATAATTTATATTAACAAAACAAAATAATAAGGACTTATTGACCTGAACCTGTAATGGAGAAAATATACTAGGAAGTTAACTATTTAAAAATTCCCAAATAAAAGCAAAAGAAGAGATTTTGAAATTTGAAAGACAAACACATAAAGTTGGTGTAAAAATATTCTTATCTATAAGAATTTGAACAGTTGTTTTTATCTTAAAAATATATTTGTCACAAAAATGAGAGGAGAAAATTGTAAAAATTAAAAGGGTAAATTTATAATGACAAGAAAAATAGAGAAACTTTTCATAAATGACTGCAATTATATGCTAAATAATTATTTAAAGTAAATGAGAAATTATAACACAAAAAAAGAAAATTTGCAATTTAACAAAACAATAGTAGTCATCTTAAATAGTTCAATCTCACAAAGAGAAAATGAATAAGTAATGAATCAATTGATTAAAAATATTTGTCTGCATAGATTTAGAAGTAAATTCTATGAAACATTTAAGAGCAACAGATATCCCTACTACCAAAACAATTCCCATGAAATATTGAAAGCAGGAGAACTACTTAGTGGGCAAGAAATGGTAGGAAAACTGGAAAGTATTTTTCCAGTAAATAGTCTTAGACTAGAATCTGTCACTATATACTACAGTAAACTCCAAATACATGAAACATTCAAGTATAAGGGATTATAACAAAACACAAATTATAGGAAAATTGAGTGAGGTACCTCATAATGATGGTACGATTTGATAGGAAATCAAATATTAAAGATGTTTATGTAAAAACAAAATAAAACTTCAATTATATACAGAAAAATATTATGTGATGAAAATCAATGGAAAAGAATAAGAGGACCTCTCAGATGGGAAGAGTTTTTTTCTTAATAAAGATCTAATAAAAGCTTGATATACATTATATCTTAAAACCTGAGAAAGCTATGAACACTTAAATGGCATTCTTCAATAGCTATAAAATTAAGGGATATGGATAATTTCCAGGAGAGAAAAACCCCACCAATATTGTTACAAAAAAAGTTCCAAATTAGTAAAATAAGGAACATAAAATCTCCAAGGTCTCACTGGACAACCATTAAATTCACAAAGGTGATTAAAAATGAAAATAGGTAGTGTTGAAGGGATTGTGGTAAAATAGGTACAAAAATATATTGTTAGCAAATCTAGGGTATTCAGTTTAATCTTACTGGAAATCAGACTAGAAATGTAAGAAAATTATCCAAACTTTTTATATCATTTCACCTAAAGACTCTAGCATAAGGCATTTACCTTAAGGAGAACAAAGATAGGAAACTGTCTCATGTAGTGATAGGAACACACACGCACACACACACACAAACCCAAACAGGAAACAAGTATGTGCCAATCAACTGGGGGATACATGAACAAATTGTAATACTAAAGTATATATAACTTTAATTGAATGCTATTGGACTATAAGAAAAGACAAATACTAAGAATTAAGAATAACATGATTTGCATGAACATATATATATGTATATATACATATATACACATATATGTATATACACACACATACACATATACATATGTATATGCATACATATGTATATATACATATGTATATACATATATATACATATATACACATATATATGTATATACATATGTATATACATATATATATACATACATATATACATATATATATATACATACATGCATATGATTCTGTCTTCTTCTCGTTTACTTCCTTTGTGTTCCTTTTACACCCAGCTCTTGATACGATTACTGGCACATAGTAAGAATTTGATAAGTGTTTGGGAACTATGAACTAAGTATTCATGATGATTTGAATAACATAAATGAAAATGATATTTTAAAAAACTAAATGTGATGATCATTATTCAAAAGGCCTGATGATTAAGTGTTCTTCTTCTTGCTATAGTGGGTGAGATAAAAAATATTGTGAGGGGCTATAGATACCAGATTTTGGATTTGTTGACAATCTAGTGCCTCTCAACTTTTAAAAATTTTTTTTTCTTTTTTGTAAAGAAGGATTTTTCATGAGACATAGGAAGAAGAAATAATGACAATATAACGATCAAGTGATTAAGAGAATTTTCTTTTTTAAGAATGAGAAGAATATGATTTGCAATATAATTAATTAATAGAACTTTTATTCTGGATTTGATTCCTACTAAAAAGGACAGGCTGGTTGGGATGGAAATGGTAACAACTTTAAGGAATGACCATTTCATCCTGAATGTGTCTTGAAAGAAAGGAATGCACAGCATTATCTGACAGGTACACCATACTGTAGGAGATTAAATTTCAAAAGATTTCAAAGGAAATATGCAGTAAAATTGTATAGAAAAAGTAAGTCATAATGGGAATGAAAGAATCATCAGTTGATTTTTACAAGACATCTCTTGAACTCAAAGAAAACCCTACCGAGACCAAGGATAAGGTAGTAGTAGCCAGGAAAGAGTATTTTGGACTGGGAAATTATGAGAGTGGTGAGGGGGATCTAATAGATCATCAAATGGCATGTTCTTTAGAAAAGCAATGCTAGTGTTGAGCTGAGTAAGATGCAGAAATTGGAGATGCAAGAGATGAAAAGTGTTTGTGCTCAGTGGTGGGGCAAATGGCAAGAAGTTAGGCAGAATTGAAGGTGGCAGAGTAGAAAGATACACATATGCTAGCTCCAAACCCACAGCCCATGAAATACCTGTAAAGAAGAACTCCCAACAAATTCTGGAGCAGCAGAAGCCACAGAACAACAGAGTGGAGGAGATTTCTGTGGCAGAGAGACCTAAAAAACTGACTTGAAAGGTCTGTTGCACACTGGACCAAGAGCGGAGCCCAGCCCTGCCTCGGCCACTGCACCCAGAGGAGCACATCTGAGTAGGCTTCAGGGGCAGAATCTCCAGCTGCAACGCAGGTCCCTCCACCCACAGGCGCCAAAGGTCAGTGAGAGAGTCTTCTTGGCTCGCTGAGAGGAAAGTGGGGTGTCCCCATAACTCAGGTCCCCTCGGGAGGCAGCAGCAGACAAGGGCTCCCAAAGCAGGCAGGAGCCCAGATCCATTGTTGAAGGTCTCTGCATAAACCTGCTAAGGGAAATGAGCCCGTGAGGTGGCCCTGCCCCCACCTGAGCACCTGAACTTAATCTGAACTGAATAGCAGCCTCACCCTGCTGAAGCCCTAAGGCTGGGAAGCAGTATTTGAATCTCAGACCCCAAGAGCTGGCTGGGCGGAAGTGGAGGCCAGATGGGAGAGGAAGCTCAAAAGTCAAGTAACTGGCTGGGAAAATGCCCAGAAAAGGGGGAAAAAAAAGTAAGACTATAGAAGGTTACTTTCTTGGTGAACAGATATCTCCTCCCATCCTTTCTGATGAGGAAGAACAATGCTTACCATCAGAGAAAGAAAAAAATGTCAAGGATTCTATATCCCAAACATCCAAAATATATATTCAATGGGCTCAGGCCATGGAAGAACTCAAAAAGGATTTTGAAAATCAAGTAAGAGAGGTGGAGGAAAAACTGGTAAGAGAAATGAGAGAGATGCAAGAAAAGCGTGAAAAGCAGGTCAACACTTTGCTAAAGGAGACCCCCAAAAAATGCTGAAGAAAATAACACCTTGAAAAATAGGCTAAGTCAATTGGCAAAAGAGGTTCAAAAAGCCAATGAGGAGAAGAATGCTTTAAAAAGCAGAATTTGCCAAATGGAAAAGGAGGTTCAAAAGCTCACTGAAGAAAATAGTTCTTTAAAAATTAGAATGGAACAGATGGAGGCTAATGACTTTATGAGAAACAAAGAAATCACAAAACAAAACCAAAAGAATGAAAACATGGAAGATAATGTGAAATATTTCAATGGAAAAACAACTGACCTGGAAAATAGATCCAGGAGAGACAATTTAAAAATTATGGGACTGCCTGAAAGCCATGATCAAAAAAAGAGTCTAGACATCATCTTTCATGAAATTATCAAGGAAAACTGCCTTGATATTCCAGAACCAGAGGGCAAAATAAGGAATCAAGGAATCCACCGATCACAGCCTGAAAGAGATCCAAAAAGAGAAACTCCTAGGAATATTGTGGCCAAATTCCAGAGTTCCCTGGTCAAGGAGAAAATATTGCAAGCAGCTAGCAAGAAACAATTCAAGTATTGTGGAAATACAATCAGGATAACATAAGATCTAGTAGCTTCTACATTAAGGGATGGAAGGGCATGGCATATGATATTCCAGAAGTCAAAGTAACTAGGACTAAAACCAAGAATCACCTACCCAGCAAAACTGAGCATAAAACTTCAGGGGAAAAATGGTCTTTCAATGAAATTGGGGACTTTCAAGCATTCTTGATGAAAAGACCAGAGCTGAAAAGAAAATTTGACTTTCAAACACAAGAATGAAGAGAAGCATGAAATGGTAAACAGCAAAGAGAAGTCATAAGTGACTTACTAAAATTGAACATTTTACTTTCCTACATGGAAAGACGATATTTGTAACTCATGAAACTTTTCAGTATCTGGGTAGTTGGTGGGATTACACACACACACACACACACACACACAGACAGACACACACACACAGCACAGCCCAGCACAGCGTGAATTGAATAGGATGGGATCATATCTTAAAAGATGAAATGAAGGGGTGAGAGAGAAATATATTGGGAGAAGAAAGGGAGAATAAGAATGGGGCAAATTATCTCTCATAGAAGAGGCAAGCAAAAGACTTTTTAGTGGAGGGAAAAAGAGGGGAGGTGAGAGAAAAACGTGAAGTTTACTCTCATCACAATCGACTAAAGGAAGGAATAAAATGCACACTCATTTTGGTATGAAAACCTATATTACAAATACAGGAAAGTGGGGGAGAAGGGGATAAGCAGGGTAGGGGGGATGATGGAAGGGAGGGCAGTGGGAAGAGGGAGCAATTTGAAGTCAACACTCTTGGGGAGGGACAGGATCCAAAGAGAGAATAGAAGCAACGGGGGGGCAGGAGGTGAGGGAGGGAAATATAGTTAGTCTTACACAACACAACTATTATTGAAGTCATTTGCAAAACTACATAGATATGGCCCATATTGAATTGCTTGCCTTCCAAAGGGAGGGTGTGGGGAGGGACTAAGAGAAGTTGGAACTCAAAGTTTTAGGAAAAACTGTCGAATCCTGTTCTTGCCCCTAAGAAATAAGAAATATAGGTAATGGGGTATAGGAAGTTATCTGGCCTACAGGACAAAAGAGAAGATGGGGACAAGAGAAGGGAGGGATGATAGAAGAGAGGGCAGATTGGTGATAGGAGCAATCAGAATGCTTGGTGTTTTGGGGTGGGGGGAGGGGACAAATGGGGAGAAAATTTGGAACCCAAAATTTTGTGAAAATGAATGTTAAAAGTTAAATAAATAAATTAAAATAAAAAAGAGAATAAATTGGAGAAGGAAAAAAATCAGTAAAATTGATCAATAAATAAAATATTAAAAATAAAGAAGAAGTTAGGCAGGATTAAGTATGATGAGGTCTAAGACTGGCTAGCTATAAAAGGTTTTAACCAATCATAACATCATGCTCCCAGTTTGGGAGTTCCAAAAGCTGAGGAGTTTGAACAATCCAGGACATGATTTCTGGAATCAAGTTTCAGAAGATGAAACACCAGAGAGAGGAGAGATGGCAGCAAACTTTCAGGAAATGGTCATCTAGACTTTGCTTAACTCTTTCTACACTATTACTTGGAAGGGGCAGTCAATCACACTTTATAAGAGCTCTAACTGTTAGGAAGTTTTCTCACATATCCGCTATACATACCACTTTACACCTCCTCATTTTTCATTTTATTATAGTTATTTGTGAATAGGTCAATTCCCAGACCGTAGGGGTCATACTGTTTTCATCTTTATTTTTTTAACATTATAATGAACATTTTAATTCATAGAAACAATACATGTAACATGTAGATTAATATAGTGATATGTGTGTTCATACATACATGTAAAATTTATATTCTCTTTCTTTAACCATTGGGGAAAAAAGAAAAATGAAACCTTTGTAATAAATACGCATAGTCAAGCAAAACAGATTCCCACACTGTCAACGTCCAAAACCAATTTTAATATTACAACTTGAGTCTGTTACCTCTCCTTCAGTAATATGTTTCGTTATGAGTCCTTTGGAATCCTTTTTGGTTATCACGTTAATCAGAGCAATTAGCCCTTTTGAAGTTATTTGTCATTACCATTTGTTGATATTATATAAATTATTCCCTTGGTTCTGATGACTTCACTCTTCATCACTTCATAAACGTCTTCCCCAGTTCCTCTGAAACTGTCCCCTTCATTTATTTTTTAATATAATTTATTTATTTTCTGTTTTCAACATTCACTTCCATAAGATTTTAAATAGCAAATTTTCTCTCCCTCTCTCCCCTCCCTCCCACCCCAGGGCAGTATGTGCCTCAACCTCCCCTTTCCCCAAACTGCCCTCCCTTCTATCACTCCCTTATCCCACCCTTCATCTCTATTTTACTGTATGGCAAGATAGATTTCTATACCCCATTGCCTGTACAACTCATTTCCCAGTGGCATGCAAAAATAATTTTTTACATTCATTTGAAAACTTTGAGTTTCACATTCTCTCCCTTCTTCCTTACCCACCTTCACTGAGAAAGCAAGCAATTCAATTTAGGTCATTCATGTGTAGCTATGCAAAACACTTCCATAAAAGTTATGCTGTAAAAAACGAGCCACATTTCCCCCTATCCTGTCTTGTCCTTCATTTATTCCAATGACCTGTCCCCCAACAACAGTGTTTGCTTCTGATTACCCCTTCCCCCAGTCTGCCATCCTTTCTGTTATCCTCCCTCTACTATTCCCTTCCAAATCCAAAAAGATTTGGGATCTCTTTCAGGAGGTGATTGGTGGATTCTTTCCATTTCTATTTTACCCTCTGATTCTAGAATATCAGGGTAGTCTAGGCCCTTTTTTGACCATCATTTTAAGGTGCAAAAATAATTTTTAAATTATCTCTCCTGGATCTATTTTCTATGTCAGTTGTTTTTCCAAGATTTCACATGGTATTCTATTTATTCACTCTTTTGTTTTTGTTATTATCTTTTGATTTCTTGTAAAGTCATTAGCTTCCATTTGCTTCACTCTAATTTTGAAGGGATTATTTTCTTCAGTGAGCTTTTGGACCTACTTTTCCATTTGACTAATACTGCTTTTTAAGGCATTCTTCTCCTGATTGCTTTTTGGACCTCTTTTGCCATTTGGGTTAGTCTTTTTTTAAAAGTATTATTTCCTTCAGTATTTTGGAGGTTTCCTTTAGCAAGCTTTTGACTCATTTTTCATGATTTTCTTGCATCACTCTCATTTCTCTTCCAAATTTTTCCTCTACTTCTCTTACTTGATTTTCAAAATCCTTTTTTAGCTCTTCCATTGCATGAGACCATTTCATATTTTCTTAGAATCTTTGGATGTAGGAACTTTGACCTTGCTGTGTTCCTCGTGGGTTGTATGCTTTGATCTTCATCTGGTTGTATGCTTTGTTCTTCCTCATTGTAAGAAAATACTTTTTCAACCCTTTTCAAACTTTTTCAACCTTCTGTATTATTTATTTATTTATTGTTTACTTATTTTTTTCCCTTTTTGGTCATTTTCTCACCAAGTGCTTGATTTTTTACCTCTTTAAAGTGGAGGGTGTATTGTCCCAAGCTTCAGTGGTTTTGTGGAGCTGTCTCCACAGATATCTCTATGGACCTGCTAATTCTCAGTTTCTCCAAAGGGGAAAAATAAAGGAAAGGTGTTTGCTCCTCTCCTGGCCTCCACTCTGGTCTGTGAGCAACCAAAAGCACTCTTTTCTGCCTTAGAATTGTGATTAAGACTCCCTACCCAAAGCCACCACCAGCTATGCTATGCCAGCGCACCTTGCCTCAGGACCACTGCCTAGGACTGTGAGCCAGTTCAGTTGCTTGATTCCCCCACCATCTGTAGGGTGAGAATTGCAGAAGTGGCCACAGTTGTAGCACTGCCTACTGCCATCTTGGGACTAGGGTTGGGGCCAGACCACATTTCTTTCTCACCAGGAGAGAGAGCTTTCCCAATGACCTTTGAATCTGTCTTTTCTGTTTGTGGGTTGAGAAGTCTGGAAACTGCTACAGCTTCCAGTGATTCAGCTCTCTGAGGCCTGCTCTGGTCCCATCTGTGTTGGTGCCACTATTGCTGGCCTGGGCTCCACTCCAAACCTGGTGCAATAGACCCTTCTTATTGGCCTTTTAGATTGCCTTGGGCTGGAAATATGTTATGCTCTGTCATTTTGTGGCTTCTGCTATTCTACAATCTATTTAGATTCATTTTTTACAGGTATTTTGAGGGGTTTATGGGGAGAGCTCAGGCAAGTCTCTGCTTCTACTCCATCATCTTGTCTCCACCCCCTTCATTAATCATATACAAATAACATTTAGACATTTCCCAATTGGTAGGTAAATGTCCTTGAATTAATCTCTGTATCCTACATAACACTTATCATATTGTTTTACATGTAAGATGACTAAGTTCCTATTTGTGGTTTGAATAAAATGAAAGCATGAGCAAAGAAGGGACTTGTTTAGGGAATTTGTCTATGAATAAAGAAGAAAGTCAGAAATTTTAAGAGATAGGAAGAAAATCTTTTTTTCCAGGGTTATAGGGACCTCTACACTTGAAAGCAGATGGGAGAAAAGTGAAAGAATATGGGAGAAAGGTCCATTAAGAAGCCAAGAAGATCCAGTATGGTTGTGGTAAAAAATTTTTTGTTAATGACAGTGGACATTGCTTCCTTTGAGGAGTGAAAGGATGATCATGAATAATAGATTTAGAGTCACAAGTCTAACCCTCTCATTTTACAAATGAGGAAATCAAGATCTGAAGATTTTCTCGTGGCCACAAAAGTAGTAAATGCCTAGCTGGGAATCAAAGCCAGGTTTTCTGTGTTTAAATCCAACATTGTCCTCTGATGAAGTGAAAAAAGATATGCCACAGAGGAAAACAATGTACTTAAAAAGGAGGACCGTGATATTCTCAGTTAAGTAAGTGCTGAAGTCATCAGTTCCAAATGATAGGAAGAAGGAAGGGGGAAAAATTGAGGCTTAAGGACCAAGAAGGTTTGAAACAGCCACTGTGGTAGAGAAGGAGCCAAGGATTTGATGAAAGATGAATAGCAGAATTGTGAGAAATAGCCAGGGCCAAGTTGTAGTTGGAGAGCGTAAACTTGTAGAGGGCCAGGACTATTCAGTTCTGGGACTTTGTCCAGCACTATTCTGCAGTAAGGAATATGAAGCAGAGAAATCAACATAGAGATCCTTCAAAGAAGCCTTTCTTCACTCAGCATAGCTTCTGGCAAAGCTCATAGGTGATGGAATAGGGTATGGGCCGGCTGGAAATTATGCTACTCAAGGATGTGGGGCTGGTTTACTGGCTTCTCTGTTTAGAACAGTTCCTTATACACAGAAAACATGAAGGCAGGAATTAGATCTCAACCTGGCTGTCAGACCTTCACTTGATTGGCTACTCATGAGTGGTTGGCTTCTTTCCCCTTCACTTAGACATAAACAAAGGAGAGAATACACCAAGGGAAAGAAGCTTTTTACAATTGCATATTTGAAGCATACACATTCCTTGGAGCAAATGGGAGGATTCGTTTCATTTTGCCTCTGCTAGGTCAGATTAACAACTGCAATCAACCACTGATCCATATTAAGTTGGTAAATTGAAGCTATGCCCATTTACTATTGTTTTCAAAAATGATTAGAACATTTTTCATTATCAATATTCAAATAAATGATAAATTTAAATTTTTAAAAATATCCATGGTTTTAGAATTACCCTACAGTAAGCTATCTCTCTTTATTGCTGTACCTGAGCAAATAGATTTGTAGCAATAGTGAGATTTAAGGGGGGAAAAATTCCTCCTCCTTCCTCCAATCCATATTGTGGACTGGTAGCACACCTGATAACAAGATTAAATCCATGTTGTATATTTCCACATTATTGAATTTCATTGAACTATGTTAAAGTTTTTTTTTCCCTTACTCCCCTGACTGAATGATTACTACACATTGTAGAAAATCCTTTGGTTTATTACTAGAACACTTTAAAATCTGGTATATTTTATGCTACTATGGAGAAAGCATATAATCCACCACTTGTTAAAATGTGTCTGTTGACACAAGCCAGTCCCTTTCAGATGCCCTAAATATGTCAAAAAGAGCTCAGATAACCCTTTTGTTCAACAGCTTCAGTATTGTGGTGAAATGAACATTCTTCCATCAGCCAGGAAGACTAACGGCTGAAACACTTAACTCCATCTTATTTGTCCCTTGTGAAACAAAATGTAGATTTTACTACCTACTGCATCACTCACTCAATTTATGGCTTGCATAATTTTTCTGCATTCTAACTATATTTCACATTTATCAAGTTAAAGAACTTATTATGTGATGTAACTATGTTTACAGTTTGTTTTTTAAAAAATAATTTTATTAATCACGTCAGCTGGTGATATGTATTTTAAGTGCATTTTTTCTTTTAATGAGAGTTGTGACTGGCCCAAATTCTTCCTGTACTTTGCCTTCTCTCTGTTGTCCTCCCTATAAACCTTATTCTAACAGTACAAATTTGGATAATCCCTCCTTTTGGATAAGAGTCTTTAACCAAACTAAATAGAGCATGTATTGAAGCTCTTTCAAAGTGTTATTTCCTGAATATTTCAAAGTAGGATTATAGTATGAGTTCAGTACATTTTTAAAGGGGAAAATCCAAAGTTTGATCCTGGAAAAATGACACCACATCTTTCAGCATTCCACAAGGAAAGAAAAGGAGAAATAAAAAAAAATGGCTGAGTGCCAGAGTTATGTGTTAACTTCAAGTGCAGGGGTGATTTTTAATGCTTCAACATCGTTCATGAAATATTATATATATAATTTGTACTCACAATAACAAGTGAGCTCTCCAAGGAAACATTAAAATAAATAGCTTCTTTAACTCTTTTGTACCTTGATCATATCTTATTTTGATGAACCAATAAAAGGAGGACATAAGATTGATGTAGGACAGATCAGTAGGGCAATCATGTACTTTATTACATATTTATGAGCCTGAAAGATCAAAGGATGTTTTTATGCACATAACTTGGCAAATGTGTTTTGCCACGTTCAGATATGTTCCAAGTGACTTTAGCGAGGATGTGAAAAGATCTGGCACTATGCCTACAGTGCTATTTGGCAAGACTTTGAATGATGGTGGGATTAAACAACACATAACATACTGCATTAAATATATATGTATACACACTCTATATATGTATGCCGACATACATTAGTATACAGTCAATGTGTGATTGTATACATACACTATGAAAATATATAGTGATAATAGGAATAATTGAATTCAGTAGAAACATAATAGTCTAGAAGAATGGGGAATATTCCAAAGATTGTGCTACTACATGTTGAGAGTAGGTGTTCAATTCCTGCTACTCAGAAATTTTTGGAAGTGGTAATAGAAACTGTGGGATAATTAATGTCCTATTGAATCATATACACATAAAAACATACATGTAAGTATATACAAAATATATTCAGTATACATTTATATCCTACTATGTGTGCCTATATTCAGAACATACATATATATCTATTCATTATTTCTCTTCTTAAATCTTTCTCCAATGAGATATTTCACATTATCTTCCATTTTTCCATTCTTCTCTCTTTGTTCTGTGATTTCTTGGTTTTGAAAAAAGTCATTAGCCTCCATCTGTGCCATTTTAATTTTGAAAGAACTATTTTCTTCTGTGAGCTTTTGAATCTCCTTTTCCATTTGGCTAATTCTGCTTTTGAAAGCATTCTTCTCCTCATTGGCTTTTTGAACCTCTTTTGCCAATTGAGTTAGGCTAGTTTTCAAGGTGTTAATTTCTTCAACATTTTTTTGGGTCTCCTTTAGCAGGGAGCTGATCTGCTTTTCATGGTTTTCTTTCATCTCTCTCATTTCTCTTCCCAGTTTTTCTTCCACCTCTCTAACTTGATTTTCAAAATTGTTTTTGAGCTCTTCCATGGCCTGAGCCCATTGGGTGGGCTGGGACACAGAAGCCTTGATTTCTGTGTCTTTGCCTGATGGTAAGCATTGTTCTTCCTCATCAAAAAGGAAGGGAGGAAATGCCTGTTCTCCAAGAAAGTAGCCTTCTATAGTCTTATTTCTTTTCCCTTTTCTGGGCATTTTCCCAGCCAGTGACTTGACCTCTGAATATTCTTCTCACACCCACTTCGCCTCCTGATCCTCCCAGCCAGTGTTTGGGGTCTGAGATTCAAATGCTGCTTCCAGCCTTAGGGCTTTTGGAGGGGGCAGGGCTGCTATTCAGTGTGAGATTAAGTTCAGGTGGTCAGGTCAGGGCAGGGCCGCCTCTCAGGCTCAGTTCCCTCAGGGGGTTTATGCACAGACCTTCCACAATGGATCCAGGCTCCCGCCTGCTTGGGGACCCCTGGTCTGCAACCACCTCTCAGCTTCTACCTCCCGGGGGGAGCTGAATTATGGGGGCACCCCACTCCCCTCTAGACCCGTCAAAGAGACTCTCTCACCGACCCCTGTCACCTGTGGGTGGAGGGACCCTGTATCTCTTCGTGCCGCCGCTGCTGCCGCAGCAGGTCTGGGCTGGGCTCTGCGTCTGCAGCGTGACAGACCTTTTGCAAAAGGTTTGCAGGTCCCTCTGTGGGTGGAGGGACCCATGTGGCCGCTGGAGATCCCATCCCCGTAGCCCACTCGGATCTTTTCCTCTCGGTGCTGTGGCCGCTGTAGGGCTGCACTCAGCTCCCAGTCCCGGCGCCCAGTCTGCAGCGCGAAAGACCCCCCGCGAGAGGTTTGCAGGTCTCTCCGGAACAGAAATCTCCCTCGCTCCAATATTCTGTGGCCTCTGGGTGCAGAATTCGCCATGAGTTACTCCCCTGTAGCCGTTCTATGGGTTGTGGGTTCGGAGCTATGTGTATGTGCGTCTTTCTATTCCGCCATCTTGGCTCTGCTTCCTAAATCTTTCTCTAAAGCATCATTGGATAATAAACATGACTGAGTTCCCAAAGGCTGTGCCAGTTGACTAAGAGGGTCCATACTTAGAAGGGAACAAGACAATAAGACAGATAGAATTTGAGAGTGGAAGTTTCTTGTCTGAAGTCTAGATTAGCCAGGACTAGAGACTCACTTCACAAGCTAAGCCTCCAGGTGAGAAAGATTTTGTTCACCGCATTTTTCTTGTACTAGGATGCAGAAGAGTTCCCATATGTGACTGTGTGGGGCATATACACCGGCAAAGAATTGTAGATTCCAAAGGCATTGAGACATATTCATTGGGGCTATATCTATCTGAAGTTTAATCTTTCTACACACTGAAGAATCTTTAAACTCAGTTTTGCTACATATTACAAAGGAAAAGAAATTTGAATAAGAGGACTTTGCTATATATATTTTTTTAAGCAAGGCATCAGTGTGGTTACTTGTCATAGAAACTCTCCATTTATCAATCAACCAACTTTTATAAAGTGTCTCCTATGTTATAGGTATTGTGCTGAGTGCTGGGAGTTAAAAAACAGGAAACTGGATCTTCCTCAAGTAGATTACATTTTACTGGAGGAGACAACATACACATAAATAATTATATACAACATATGTACATATACATATACACATTTAGACAGACTCACACATACTCACATACATGGAGGGTTTCATGGAAGCCCTCAATGTAAACTTGAGTTTTGATGCATTAGCAACTCATCTGTAGGCTAGGACATTTGAGAGTGATTTAGGAATTGAAAAGAATAAATAACTTGCTCTTACACATGATCATACAGCTAGTTTGTGTCACAGCCAGGATTTTAACCCAAACCTTCCTTATCTAGAGACTAGAAGCTAGCTGCTGTCTATTATTTAAGAGATGCTGTTTTACTCCACTATACTGACTCCACTTTACTACACTATTTTTACTGTTGACATGTCAGATAGTTTGGGACCTCATCAATGTGGACACATTCCTCTATGGTATGGGCTATGATCGCATTTGTCTTGGCTCTGTTCTCTTACAAATTCTCTATAATTTCAACCAAGACCCAGAGCCTCTTCTAGCTCCCTTGACATTTTAATCAGTTATAGGTTGACCATTGGTTATTCTTAGCTCTCTCTAAATGACTGTCTATCTTCCTTTTCCATATATCTCGCAGTGATAATTTATGATACTTATATTCATTTTCTCCTTGGTAATATGCCTTAGCCCAGTGAAATCAAACTCAAATAGGAATAGGGACCACTAAAATGAACATAAGGATCCCTATGGGCCACATTAATTTGACTTGGGCTACAGTTGGGAGTGTTGGACCACAACAAAGTCCATGGGATTCACGTTCAGCACCTCTGTTGTAGCCAACTTATACCTCCCATGGACTTTTGGGCTGTAGAAATGTTGCATTATCACATACTGTGGTATTCCATTCCCACAGCTGTGTAACATCATTGTAACAATATTGATGTTGAAAAAGATAGCTCTTTGTTTCAGGGAGAAGATTGGAATCATTAAAAGCACTATATCATTTCCCAAACACAATTTAATTTCTTCAATTCATGTATGTATATATTACATATGTATAATGCATTATACACATATATACAAATATATACATACATATCTACATACACATACACAGATGTATGTAGATATATATATGTATATTTATCTCTTTTTTATTTACATCCAAGTCATTTTGTAGAAGAAAAATAGCCCCTTTAAACCCCGCCATACACACACTAAGCCCTCTCACATTAAAAAAAAAAAAAAAGATATGATTAAACAAAAATGTTGAATAAAGTGAACACAGCTGGTTATATACATTAAACTTTAACAGTCCCTGCATATCTACAATGAAGATGGAAAGCATATTTATTATCTCTTTTATAAGATAATTAAAATAATGATAGCTAACATTTATTTAGCACCTACTATATGCCAGACACTGTACTAAATGCTTTATAATTATTTTCTTATTTGACCTTTAAAACAATTCTAAGAAATAGATGCTATTATTTTCCCCACTTTATAGAAGGAAATTGAGGCAAACTAAAGATAAGCAACTTACTCTGGCGTCAAGGAGCTAGTAAGTGTTTGAGGTCAGATTTGAAGTAAGGCCTTCCTGACTCCAGGCTTGGCACACTAACCACAATGCCCAACTAACTGTCCCATAATCTTTATTAGTTTTTCTAAGAGCTTGATTTCCTTTTATTGATATTTATATTCAAATTATTTTATTCCTCATGGATATTGATTTTTATCCTTTATTTCACTCCTCATTGGTACACACACACACACACACACACACACACACACACAATGCACATATCATTATTTTTTAGTTATTCCCCATCTCATTTTTTTCTTTTAGTTCTGTTCTAGCACAAAAAGTATATCTATAGGACTTTTCTTTCTCTCTGAATTTGGCTTCCCCTGGGAATTAGTGAGGTCACTAGGTAAATTAGTAATATTTCTAGACATAATTTTGAGTTGATTTCTAGAAGCTGATTTCTTCAAACTACCAAAAGTGTATTAGTGTACTTATCTTTACCACTGCACTTCCTATAGCTATTTTCTGGCATCTTTTTCAATTTACAGAGGAAGTGAAACCTCAGAGTTGCTTTAATTTTCATGCCTTATTTCTTTTACCCTGAGGAATTTGGAGGCTGTTTTCAAGTGGTCATTTATAACTTGCAATTCTTTTGAAAGCTATTTCTTTTTATCTTTTGGTCACTAATCTACTGGGAAATGACTCTTGGTATTCCATATTTCTGGAAGTACTCTATATTTCCTAGTATTCGTACTTGACACACACTTTCCTTATTAAACAATTTCTATTTTCTATCTTCATTGATTATGCTTGTGCAAAAGCTTTTTAAAATTTTGTGGATTCAATTCATTTATTTCCTTCTTGAACTTAGTCACAGAATTTCATAGCTTGAAAGAAGCTTAACTGCCACCTAGTCTGCCAAATATACAAAAGGAATTCCCCATTATAATATTCACTGTCCTGTTTCTTCTGTTTCATAATGTCCCATAAGAATGCAACTTGCCTGCTACTTCCTCAGGTTATTTATCTTCCACATTTGAATAGTTCACACTGTTAAAATATCTTCAATCCTAAATATGATTATTTGAAACATCATTCCATTGTTGTTAACTCTAGGCTCTGGGGCCAATCAACCTAAGTCTAATCCTTTTTCCACAATAGTCTTTCAAGTACTAGAATATAACTATATTTTTCCACTTAAATTTTCTGTTCACCATGAAATTCCTGGGAAATTTCTTCAAATTGTCATTATATGGCATCAATTTAACACCCTGCATAATTCCTTCTGCCCTCCTAGGATACTCTTTAACTGCCCAATGTTTATTAAAGAATATTCCTCCTGTCTATAATTATGAAAGATATCTCTTTCACTTTTTTTCCAATAATGTAATTTCTTATGATATAACTTCTTATATTCTAGTTGTATCTCCATTTTGAATTTATATTGCTATATAGTACAACATATCAGTCTAAAATTTAGACTCTAAGCATTGCCTTTGCCATGTTTCTTTTCAAATTTCCTAGATTTTCATAGAAAAACCAAATCCTTATACCATTATTTTAAGTTCCAGGGTTTGTCATATATCGATCTTTCATTTTCCGTTGTTTCTGTGTATCATGTTTCTTATTTATTTCATAAATTCCAGTAATCTACTTTCCTTTCTCCCCCAAAATTTATTAATTTGTTTCTTTTCAGCTTTCAACAATCTCTTCCAAAAGTTCCAAATTTTCTCCCTCTCCCTACACCCTCCAACCCCAAAACAGCATACAATCTAATATAATTTCAACACATACATTTCTATTAAATACATTTTCATATTAGTCATGTGGCAGAGAAGAATTGAAATGAATGGGAGAAACCACAAGAAAAACAAAACAAAACAAAGGAAAAATAGCCTGCTTCATTCTGCATTCCGATTCTGTAGTTCTTTCTCTGGATTTGGATGGCATTTTGTATCATGAGTCCTTTGAAAACTTTTTTGCTCCTTGCATTGCTGTGAAAGGCTAAGTCTATCAAAATCAGTCCTCACATTCTGTAGCTATTACGCTACATTGTAATGTTCTCCTGGTTCTGCTCACTTCACTCAGCATCAGTTCATAAGTCTTTTCAGATTTTTCTGAAGTGAGTCTTTTTGTCATTTCTTATAGCACAGCAGCATTCCATTACATTCATATATGACAACTTGTTCAGCCTTTCTCCAAATGATGGGCATCCCGTTGATTTCCAGTTCTTGGCCACCACAAGAAGAGCTACTATAAACATTTTTGTACATGTGAGTCCTTTGCCTATTTTTATGATCTCTTTAGGATACAACCCTAGAAGCAGTATTTCTGGGTGAAAGAGTATACACATTTTTATAGCCCTTTGTGCATAGTTCCAAATTACTCTCCAGAATGGTTGGATCAGTTCACAGCTCCACCAACAATGAATTAGTGTTCCAACTCTCCCACATCTTCTCCAACATATATCATCTCCCTGTTGTGTCATGTTAGCTAATTTGACAGGAGCAATATAGTACCTTAGAGTTACTTTGATTTGCATTTCTCTAATCAATAACGATTTAGATCATTTTTTTGTATGACTATAGATAGATTTGATTTTTCATCAGAAAACTGCCTGTCCATATCTTTGACCATTTATCAATTGGGGAATGACTTGTATTCTTGTAAATTTGACTCAGTTCTCTACATATTTTAGAAATGAGGCCTTTATCAGAGATACTAGCTTTTTTTAAATAAAAGTTCTTTCCCAGTTTTCTACTTCCATCCTAATCTTGGTTGCATTGGCTTTGCGAAAAAACTTTTCAATTTAATATAATTAAAATTATCCATTTTGCATTTTATAATGTTCTCTATCTCTTGTTTATTCCTATATTTCTCCACTCTCCACAAATCTTACAAATAAATTATTCATTGCTCTCCTAATTCATTTATAGTATCAGCCTTTATACCTAGATCATGTACCAATTTGGACTTTATTCTGGTATATGATGTTAGGTGTTGGTCTATGCCCAATTTCTGCCACACTATTTTCCAGTTTTCCTAGCAGTTTTTATCAAACAGTGAGCTCTTATCTAAGAAGCTGGGGTTCTTGTTTTTATAAAACAGTAGACTTCTATAGTTATTGACCATTGTGTCTTGTGTACCCAATCTATTCCATTGATCTACCTCTCTATTTCTTAGCCATTACCAAGTAATTTTTATGATTGCAACCTTATAATACAATTTAAGATCTGATATGGCTGGGCCACCTTCCCTAGCATTTCTTTTCATTAATTCCCTTAATATTCTGGTTGTTTTGTTCTTCAAGATGGATCTTGAGATTGTTTTTTCTAGCTCTATAAAATAATTTTGGTAGTTTGATTAGTGTGGCACTGAATAAACAAATTAATTTAGGTAGAATTGCCATTTTTATGGTATTAGCTCAGTCTACGTACAAGCAACAGATGTTTTTCCAATTATTTAGATCTGACTTTATTTGTGCAATTGTGCTCATATAGTACTTTGATTTGTTTTGGCAGCAGTAGACTTCCAAATATTCTGTTGTGTCTACAGTAATTTTTAATGGGATCTCTCTTTCTATCTCTTACTGTCAGTATTAATATATAGAAATGCAGATGATTTGTCAAGCAACTTTGTTAAAGTTGTTTACTATTTCAAGCAGTTCTTTACTTGATTCTCTAAGCATACTATCATATTGTCTGCAAAGGGAGATAACTTAGTTTCTTCTTTGTCTGTTCTAATTCTTTTTATGTCTTTTTCCTCTCATTCCTAAACCCAGCATTTCTAATACCATATTGAATAACAGCAGTTATAATGGATATCCTTGTTTAATCCCCGATGTTATTAGAAATGCATCTAGCTTATCCCCGTTACAGATAATGTTGCTGGTGGTTTTAGGTAGATACTGCTTATTATTTTAAGGAAGGTTCCATTTATTACTATGCTCTCCAATGTTTTCAATAAAAATTGGTGTTGTATTTTGTCAAAAGTTTTTTGAGCATCTATTGAGATAGTCATATGGTTTCTGTTAGTTTTGTTGTTAATAAAATCAATTACACTGATAGTTTTCTTATTATTGAACCAACCCTGCATTCCTGGTAGAAATCCTCCCTGATCAAAGTGTATTATTTTTGTAATAAGTTGCTGTAATCTTTTTGTTAATATCTTACTTAAAATTTGTACATCTATATTCGTTAGGGAAATTGGTCTACAATTTTCTTTCTCTGTTTTGGCTCTTTCTAATTTAGTTATCCGAACCATATTTGCATCATTAAAAGAATTAGGTATGACTCCTCCTTTGTCAATTTTCCAAAATAACCTATATTATTGGGAATAACTGCTCTTTAAATGTTTGATAGAATTCACTTGTAAATCCATCTGACCCTGGAAATTTTTTCCTAGGGAGTTCACTGATGTTTTGCACAATGTCTTTTTTCTGAGATGGGGTTATTTAAGTATTTTACTTCTTCTTCTGTTTATCTGGGCAATTTATATTTTTGTCAATATTCATCCATTTCACTAAGATTGTCACATATATGGGCAGACAGTCGAGCAAAATAATTTATAATCATTGATTTAATATCCTTTTCATCGGAAGTTAATTCATCCTTTTCATTCTTGATACTGGTAATTTGGTTTGCTTCTTTTTATAAAAATCAAATTAAACAAAGTTTTACCAATTTTATTATTTTTTCATAAAACCAGTTCTTAGTTTCAACTATTAGTTCAATAGTTTTCTTAATTTCAATTTTATTAAAATCTCCTTCACTTTTCAGTATTTCTAATTTGGTATTTAATTGGGTATTTATAATTTGTTCTTTTTCAAGCTTTTTCAGTTGCATGCTCAATTCATTGATCTCCTCTTTGTCTATTCATGTAAGCATTCAGAGCTATAAAACTTCCCCTAAGAACTGCTTTCCCTGCATCTCGTAAGCTTTGGTAGGTTGTCTCAATATTGTCATTCTCTTGAATGAAGTTATTGATTGTTTCTACTTCCTCTTTTAAAAACCAACCCCAAATAGTTTTGATGATTCTTGATTAATTGTGGTCAGATAATACTATGCTTTCTTAATTTATACTTTTTTCTTAATTATTTCCTTGGAGATTATAGAGTAAGTAAATATGTAAGTGAATGACTTAATGAGTGAATGAACACTTATTAAGTAATAAATATATGACAGTTGTTATACTAAGTACTGCGGGTACAAATACAAGCAAACAGTTTTTACTCTCAGGGAGTAAAAAATTCTAATTATGGAAGATAAAATATAAAGGAAGTTAGGAAGGAGTGGAATTTACCTCCTCACAGCATCATTAGAGAATGTTTGCCTGAAGATGACATGGAGGCATGTTTTCTAGAAAAGATAAAAGCAAGGTTCATATATCAAAGGGAGTATTCTAGAGACAGTGTACAAGGTGTTATTGGAGAAGATGAGAAGGATGGCTGGAGTACAGTCGACATGGTGCAAAGATGACTGGGAAGTAATGTGAAGGTCTAGTTTGAGACAGCATAAGGTGAGAACTTACCTCTTATTCCCCCAAATGAATTTTATTTTTCCTTTACCTCATTATATGAAATGTGTCTTTGGTAATTTGATTAGTATATCAATTAATCTGTCGATTAATTTGGGCAATATAATTTTTATGATATTGGGATTGCCAAACCATGAGGAATGAGTATTTTTCTTATTATTTAAATATAATATCCCTCTCAGTCTGCCCTTTTTCCACCCTACAACTTTCAGGAGTAGAGACTTTTTTAGAAAGTTGTGAGAAGATGTAAGAGATGAGGAGTTGACATTAAGGTTGGAGATGCTAAGGATGCTAAGACCAGCAATACAGAGTTAAGACTCTCCATCCTGATGATGGCTATTGTATATCATACTCTTTCACTATGGGCTAGCTTATGACAGAGGCAGTTGGAAGTACCAATCAGCAACCAAATAGCCAAGACCTAGGAGAACACATCACTCTCAAGTATATCCAATCATATCTGAATCCAAACTCCTTGACATGAACTTAGCTATTAATCTCAGTTTCAGTGTTCATATTGAAATGCTATATCATTATTTAATGACTGCCATGCTGAAAAGATTTGTCTAAGACTGTTTTATGTTATATTTCATTGTTGCAGTCCTTTGTCTTGATCAAAAGATAATTGAACTGTACATTTTCTAGAATGCCTGACTTCAAAGCAGATGTTACATCTGAGACATCCAGGGTCCATAATAAGAGTATTGTTTTTGTCGATATTTGACGCTTATTTGATCATTTACTCCATGCTGAGTACATGTTGTGTTGAGTATGTGAGTATGTATATTTCCTTTGACAAAGATCTAAATTCATTACGCTAAACTCCCAAGTTATTGATTACTTAAATAGAGCCACAATAAGAGAGAAATGGCTTTTAAATCTAGTTTAAAATTGGGAAATCCAAAAAAATCTACTTGTCCTTTTCCAGTTGATTCACACTACCTTAGAGAGACAGGCAGAGTTTAAGGATGGAAAATAGATGACTTTTTGAGAACCACAGGCAACAGGGACCTTATCAGAACACAAAAATTGGAGGTTAGTGTGGGACTTTCTAGGAGACATATCCTTTTTACTGAATATGATTGAGCGAGAGGCTATTAATGTCTTATAGTTAAATAAATCTTCCTTTAATTCTAAAGAAAGATCAAAAGTTGTATTTTTTTACTTAAATAAATACAGCTTGATAGAATTTCTAGAAATTTCATGTATTTTGTAGTTATTTTAATGGATTTCTATTACTTTCTTTTTTACTTCCCCCAGTACTATATAAAAATGCTAATAATTTAGTATCTTGATATTTTAATTACATCATTAAAATTGCTATCAGTTTTTCTTAATTCTTTTCAATTGTCAAGTATTTACATAACTTTTTGATCACCTAACCCTCCTACTGGGATAGAATACCTTAAAAATACAAATTGATAATTTCCCATATTGTTCATGAAAAAAGTACTTTTTTCATATTTATTCTGTCATGTTTCTGTGAAGAAAGAGGGTATCATTCTTTCTCATTAATCCTCTGGAATCATGATAGATGATTGTATTGGTCAGAATTCCAAAGCTATTCAAAGCTGTTTCTTTTTAACAATATTGATGTCATAATATAAATTATTATCCAGCTTCTTCTGACTTCACTTTGCATCAGTTTATGCAGATTTTACCGGGTTTCTTTGGAAATGTAATGAAAACACCATTCATTATGCCATAATAATAGTCAATTATACTCGAAGATCATAATTTGTTTAGCCTTTCTGAACTGATGGTCATTCCTTTAGTGTCAAATTCTTTGCCACTACCCAAAAAAAACCTGCAATAAATGTTTTTGTGTATATGGGACCTTTTTCTTTATTTTAAACATTTGGGGGATATTTGCTTAGTAGTAGTATCAGTGGGCCAAAGTATAAACAAAATTTACTAACTTTTGAATCACAGTTCCAAACTGCTTTCCAGAAATATTGGATGAATTTATAGCTCCAATAATGTATTAATGTGCCTGTTTCCCTGGAGTCCCTCCAACATTTGTCATTTTCCCTTTTTTGTCAACTTCATTAATTTAATAGGTGTGAGGTCAGATGTCAAAGTTCTTTTAATTTGCATTTCTATAATGATAGGAAGATTTTTATATGACTCTTTATAGTTTGGATTTTTTTCCCTGAGAAGTGTGTTCATATTCCTTGACCCTTTCACAAATTGTGAATGGATTTTGTTGTCATAAATCTGAGCAATCTAGTATATTTGAGAAATGAGATTTTTATCACAGAAACATACTGCAATTTTTCCCAGTTAACTATTTTCCTTCTAATAATAGCTGTATTACTTTTGTTTGCGAAAAATCTTTTAAATTTTATGTAATTAAAATTATGCATTTTATCTTCTTTGTTCTCCTGTTGTTGTTTTTTTTTAATTCTCTCTGTTCTATGTTATTTCTTCCTCTAACCACAGATCTGAAAGGTAATTTATTCCTTGTCCCTCTACTTTGTTTAGAATGGATACTTTTATATTTTGTTCATGTATATATTTAGAGTAACGGTGTAAAACTCAAAAAGAAATTCATCCCTGTGGGCTGCATGTTGACTTAGAAAATGAAAAATTTAAATTATATTTTATTGAATATTGTTAGATGTTTTAAAATAACATTTTAGTCTGATTCAGACCACACTTGGAAATTTTGCTCACCCTACAATATGAGTTTGACATATACAATTTAGAGTATTTCATTACATACATTATACGTTGATGCTCTAAAAGTTTTTTTTCTCCTACACTGCTATTTAATTTCATAACATTTCGGGGGGTGGAGGTGAGGACCCATTAAATAGTGAAGAATTACCCCAGTAGCTGAGCTTTTAGATTCATTAAACATTAGGTTACTAGTTTGTTTGTTTGCTTTATTTATTTTTTTTTTTGCTTTTTGTTTTGTTTTGTTTGCTTTTGGGGTGTCTTGTGCTTTGTTTTTGTTTTTAATGGTGTATACTTAATCTATTCCACAGATACCGCTGTCTTTTTAAACCAGTGAAAGACTGTTCAGTTCTTTGCTACTTTGTAGTAGAGTGTGATATCTGATGATGCTGGCTTCATCTTCTTCCTTCCTATTTTTTTCAGTATTTCACACACTATTTTTGATCTGCTGTTCATCAGGAAGAATTTATTATTATTTTTCCATAAGGTAATCTTGTGGGACCTTGATAGGTATGACACTTAATAATTATATTAATTTAGGTGACATTTTAATTTTTATTGCATTAACTGGGCTTACCCTTGAGCACTTAATATTTCTCCAATTATTTAATATATTTATTTCCATAAACTGTTTTTTTTTCAGTTGAATTCACATAGTTCTTAAGTGTATCTTAGCAAGTAGACTCCCAAGTATTTTGTACCTTACTTAATTATTTCAAATGGAATTTCTCTATTTCTTCTTGTTACTAAATAGAGTTCTTGGTCCTGAATCAGAAAAATCTTAGTTCAAGTCCAGCCATAGATACGTATTTGCTAGGTTACCCTGGGAAAACTACTTAACTCCTGTCTCAGTCTCCTTAATTAAAAAAAAGGGGGATGATAGTAACACTTACCTTACAGGTCTTGTGAGGATCAAATGATATTTTGGCAGAGCACTTAGCACAGTATTGAGCACACAGCAGGTACTTAATAAATGCTTATTACTTCATCATTAAGTACTTAATAAATGCTTGTTACTTCCCTCCCCAATGAATTTCATTGATAACATACAAGCATGAGTAGATAGGTAGAGAATTAGATAGATATAGGTAGTATGTATGTGTGTGTATGCGTATGTATACATACATATATACACATATAATTTATATGTGTGTAATTATTTTATCTTACAGTTTTAATGAAATTATAGTTTCAATCAATTTTTAATTCATTTTATATTATTTTTATCATCTTCAAAGAGAAATAAATTTACTTTCTTTGTCTTCCCTCTTCCATAATTTTTTCCTTGCTTTATCAGTATCAAATAGAAATTGTAAAACTAGAAGTAACAGTAGACATCCCTGCTTCTTATTAAAAAGAACATTGTTATATCCTTATTATGTGTAATGCAGTCCCTTGGTTTTAGATATTTTCCATATAAGGGAAAGTTCAATCAATTTCTTTTTTTTCTAATATGAATATTCTATTTTGTCAAACATTATTGATACAATCATGATTTTTTTCTTAATGTTGTCTCTATGAACTATTAAGTAGATTTTTTCCCCTTAATTTTAAACTGATCCTACACTTATGGCATAAACCCACTTTGACCTCAGTTTTTAATATTTCTGATATGTTGCTATGAACTTTAGGTCAATATTTTATTTAAATATTACATTATTGTTCATTAGGGATTATATAGTTTTTTTTTCTTTTTGTCTCTTCCTCCTTCAAACATTTTGTAAGTATTTCTATCATTGAATGGATTTTTGTAATATTGCAATCAAATGTTACTTGAAAGTATGATAGAATTCCCACATGAATCCATGTGGCCTAAGCATTTTGCCCCACCTAAGGAGTTCATATGCAACTTATTCAA
This sequence comes from Notamacropus eugenii, assembly GCF_028372415.1. Taxonomy (NCBI): domain Eukaryota; kingdom Metazoa; phylum Chordata; class Mammalia; order Diprotodontia; family Macropodidae; genus Notamacropus; species Notamacropus eugenii. The sequence goes on from NC_092872.1 coordinate 157,633,153, forward strand.
CTCATTCTTACTATTATATTATTATTTGAAATTGGATTTTTTAAGAGGGTAAAGTCAAGATGGTGAGTAAATTGAATGTTTTTTTCCTAAGCTCTTCTAATATACCTATAATAAACAACTTAAAAATGCAAACATCATAGTGAATCATTTTTTCCAACCCAGGGCAATTTAGAAGAACCCTGTGCTGGTGCTGGTTGGAGAATTATGTTCTTTTTGTCAATTCTGCCACATTACCTAGATCTGGTCTTTTTATCCTCCCACTCTCTTCTCTCTCTCTCTCTCTCTCTCTCTATCTCTCTCTCTCTCTCTCTCTCTCTCTCTCTCTCTCTCTCTCTCTCTCTCTCTCTCTCTCTCTCTCTTCACTCCTTAAAAGTCACTTTTGCTTTTGATGACTGCCTCCCTTACTCAGCTCTCTCTTCACCACCACAACCCACTTTCTCTTACCCATTCCCCTCCTACTTCCATATATGGTATGATAGATTCCTGTATCCAATTAAATGTTTATGTTATTTCCTCTTTGATTAATTCTGATAAGAATAAGGTTCCACTCTTGTTTGCCATTCCCAATCTTCCCCTCCATTTAAAAAATGGTTCTTTTCATATCTCTTTTCTGTGAGATAATTTTCTCTGTTCTTCCTCTCCCTTTCCCCTTCTCCTAGTGCATCTCTCTTTCTCACACCTTAATTTTATTTTTTTGAAATCTCATCATAGTGAACACACACCCGTGTACTTAAAATTCTTAGGAGTTACAAATAGCATCTTTTCATGTAGGAATGTAAATAATTTTAATCTTATTGAATCCCTTATGATTTCTTGTTCATATTTTTATGATTCTCTTCAATGTTTGGAATCAAATATTCTCTTCACCTTTGGTCTTTGTATCAGGAATGCTTGAAAGCTCTCTTTTTAATTTAATGTCCATTTTTCTTCCAGTAAAGTATTGTACTCAGCTTTGCTGAGTAAATCATTTTTACTTGTAATATTAGTTCCTTTGCTTTCCTGAATATCATCTTGTAAGCCTCCTGATCTTTATTGTGGAAGTGTTAAATATGTTGTGATCCTGACTGTGACATCACATATTTGAATTGTTTCTTTCTGTCCACTTAAAGCATTTTCTCTTTAACCTTGGGGATCTAGAATTTGTTTATAATATGTCTGAGAGTTTTCATTTTGGGATCTCTTTTGAAATGTAATGGGTAAATTCTTTCAGTTTCTATATTACCCTCTGGTTCTAGGGCAGTTTTCCTTGATAATTTCTTTAAATGTGATGCTGAGTCTTCTTTTTAAATTATGGCTTTCACACAGTCCAATAATTCTTAAATTATCTCTCCTTGATCCATTTTACAGGTGAGTTGTCTTTTCAATGAGATATTTCACATTTTTTCTACTGTTTTTCATTCTTTTGATTTAGTTTTAATGTTTCTTGATGACTTATAAATTCATTAGCATCCAGTTGCCCAATTCTACTTTTTAAGGAATTATTTTCTTCAGTTAATTTTTGCATCCCTTTTTCTAATTTGCTAATCCTGTTTTTAAGATTCTATTTTTTTCTGGTGGGAATTCTTTTATTAGTGAACAAAACCAGGTGGTTTATGAAAGGAGTCATCATATTGTAAAGAAAAGACTGCAACATTCCAAATCAGATGTCTTGCATTTTAATGCTCCGTTTCTTTTTTAATACCTGCATGAATTTGAGCAAATCAGGTTTTTTTTTTTTTCCCTTAGGTCTCAGTTTCATCTACTCTAAAATAAAGAGTAGCAAAGTGGTGCCAGATAGAGTGCCAGGCCTGGAGTCTCAAAGACTCATCTTCATAAGTTCAAATCCAGCCTCAGATACTTATTAGCTGTGTGAACCAAGATGAGTCACTTAAACCTGCTTGCCTCATTTTCCTCAGGAGTAAGGTGAGATGGAAAAGAAAATGGCAAACCATTCTAATGTCTTTGGCAAGAAAATCCCAAATGAGGTCACAAAGAGTTGTCATGACTGAAATGGCTGAATAACAACAAACAATAGCTTTATAACTGTGTAAATAGATGGCACAGTGAATAAAGCACTAGGTCTTAAGTCAGGAATTGTGTGTGTGTTTTAAATGTATAGACCTCTAATTGAATCTCCAGGATATAGGGAAAGGAGAATATATATGTATATATATATGTATATGTGTGTGTGTTATGTGTATGTATATACACACACACATATATATATATACACACATACATATATGTACACACACACACATATATATATTTAATATTCTACAATCACTACCATAAAACTTAGATTTTTCCCCCCCACCTACCCACAACCACCCCCCTCCCTCCCTAAGACAGTATACAATTCTAAATAGGATCTACACATACTTTCCTATTGAATATGTTTTCACTATAGTCATGCTGGATAGATGAAATAAAATAAATGGAAGAAATCATATAACAAATCAAAACATAATACACACACATACATACACACACACATATACACACACACACTAAAATGATCTTCTACATTCTGCAAATGAAATCCATAGTTCTTTCTCTGAGTGTGGAAGGTATTGTGCCTTAGAAGATCATTGGGAATTTTTGTGCTGTGCACAAAGTTCTCCTGGTTCTGATCCTTTCTCCCAGCATCAAATCATATAAGTCCTTCCAGGCCTCTCTGAAGTCTTCTTATTCATCATTTCTTATGGCGCAATAGTACTACATTACATTCATATACCATAATTTATTCATCCATTCCCCAGTTGATGGGCATCCCCTTGATTTCCAGTTTTTGGCAACTACAAAGAGTGCTGCTATAAATATTTTTGTACATGTGGAACCCTTTTCCATTTTTATGATCTCTTGGGGATACAGTCGTAGAAGCAATACTGCTGGAACAAAGGGTATGCACATTTGTGTAGCCCTTTGGGCATAGTTCCAAAATGCTCTCCAGAATGGTTGGATGAGCTCACAGCTCCACCAACAATGAATTAGTGTTCCACCTCTCCCACATCCTCTCCAACATTTATCATTTTCCTGTTCTGTCATGTTTGCCAATCTAATAGGTATGATGTGGTACCTCAGAGCTGTTTTGATTTGCATCTCTCTAATCAAAAGTGGGTTGGAGTATTTTTTCATATGATTATAGATATCTATAATTTCTTCCTCTGAAAATTTTCTATTCATATTCTTTGACCATTTATCAATGGGGAATGACTTGTATTGCTGTACATTTTACTCAGTTTCTCTATATATTCTAGAAATGAGGATTTTATCCCCAAAATAAGCTGTAAAAATTCTTTCCCAATTTACTACATCCCTCTGAATTTTGGTTGCATTGGGTTTGGTTGTGCAAAAACTTTTCAGTTTGATGTAATCAAAATTATCCATCTTGCATTTAATAATGCTTTCTATCTCTTCTTTAGTCAAAAATTCTTCCCTTCTCCATAAATCTAATAAATACATTATTCCTTACTCCTCCAATTTGTCCATGGTATCAATCTTTGTGCCTAGATTGTGTACCAATTTGGACTTTATTCCTGAGTATGGTGTCAGGCATGGGTCTATGCCTAGTTTCCACCACACTATTATCCAGTTTTCCCAGCAACTTTTGTTAAACGGTGAGTTCTTATCCCAGAAGCTGAGGTCCTTGGGTTTATCAAACAGAAGATTACTATATTCATTGTCTGCTGTGTCTTGAGTACCTAGCCTATTCCACTTGTCTACCCTTCTGTTTCTTAGCCAATATCAAGAGGTTTTGATAATTGCTGCTTTATAATGAAATTTGAGATCTGGTAGCACTAGGCTACCTTCCCTAGCATTTCTTTTCGTTAGTCCCTTTGATATTCTGGACCTTTTCTTCTTCCAGATGAATTTTGATATTATTTTATCCAGCTCTAGAAAATAATTATCTGATGGTTTAATTGGCATAGCCCTAAATAAGTAAATTAATTTAGGTAGAATTGTCATTTTTATTATATTAGTTCACCCTACACACGAGCAACTGATATTTTTCCACTTACTTAGATCTGACTTTATTTGTGCAAAAAGTGACTTATAATTGTGTTCATATAGTCCCTGGGTTTGTTTTGGCAAGTAAACTCCCAAGTATTTTATAGTGTCTACCCTAGCTTTAAATGAGATTTTTCTTTCTCTCTCTTCCTGTTGGACTTTGCTGTTAATATATAGGAATGTGGAAGATTTGTGAGGGTTTATTTTGTAACCTGCAACTTTGCCAAAGTTGTTTATTATTTCAAGTAGTTTTTTACTTGAGTCTCTGGGATTCTGTAAGTATTTCATCATATCATCTGCAAAGAGTGATAGCTTAGTTTCTTCTTTGCCTGTCCTGATTCCTTCAATTTCTTTATCTTGTCTAATTGGTACAGCTAACATTTCTAGTACCATATTGAATAATAATGGTGATAATGGACATCCTTGTTTTACCCCTGATATTATTGGAAATGCCTCTAGCTTATCTCCATTGGATATAATGCTTGCTGAAGGTTTTAGGTGGATACTGCTTATTATTTTATGGAAAGTTCCCTTTATTCCTATGTTCTCCAGTGTTTTTAATAGGAATGGGTATTGTATTTTCTTGAAAGCTTTTTCTGCACCTATTGAGATAATCAGGTGGTTTTTGTTAGTTTTGTTGTTGATATGATCGATAATGCTAATAGTTTTCCTAATATTGAACCAGTCCTGCATTCCTGGTATGAAGTATATACCTGATCATAATGTATTATTCTTGTGATAAGATGCTGTATTCGTTTTAGTAAAATCTTATTTAAAATTTTTGCATGTATATTTATTAGAGAAATTGGTCTATAAGTTTCTTTCTTTGTCTTGTCTCTTCCTAATTTAGGTATCAAAACAATATTTGTATCATAATAAGAATTTGGGAGGACTCCTTCTTCCCCAATTTTCAAAAATAGTCTATAGAGTACTGGAATTAACTATTCTTTAAATGTTTGATAGAAATCACTTGTAAATCCCTGGCCCTGGAGATTTTTTCCGAGGGAGTTCATTGATGGCTTTTTCGATTTCTTTTTCTGAGATAGGATTGTTTAAGTATTCAACTTCCTCTTCTGTTCATCTGGGCAATTTGTGCTTTTTAAAATACTCATCCATCTCATTTAGATTATTGAATTTGTGGGCATAAAGTTGGGCAAAGTAATTTCTAATTATTTTTTTAATTTCTTCCTCATTGGAGGTGAGTTCACCCCTTTCATTTTTGATATTATTAATTTGATATTCTTCTTTCTTTTTTTAAATCAAGTTGACCAAAGGTTTATCAATTTTATTTGTTTTTTCATGAAACCAACTATTGGCTTTATGTATTAGTTCAATAGTTTTCTTCATTTCAATTTTATTAATATCTCCTTTGGTTTTCAGTATTTCTAATTTGGTATTTACTTGGGGATTTTCAATTTGTTCTTTTTCTAGCTTTCTCAGCTGCATGTCCAAGTCATTGATCTCCTCTTTCTCTATTTTATTTATGTAAGCATTCAAAGATATATAACTTCCCCCAAAATTGCTTTTGCAGTATCCCATAAGATTTGCTAGGTTGTCTCATTATTGTCATTCTCTTGAATGAAGTTGTCGATTGTTTCTATGATTTCTTCTTTAATCCACTCCTTCTTTAGGATTAGATTATTTAGTTTCCAATTGATTTTTGGTTTATCTTTTCATGGCCTTTTATTACATATAATTTTTATTACGTTATGATCTGAGAAGGATGCATTGATTATCTCTGCCTTTCTGCCCTGGAATGTGAGGATTTTATGTCCTAGTACATGGTCAATTTTTGTATATGTGCCATGTACTGCTGAGAAAAAGGTATATTCCTTTCTATTCCCATTCGGTTTTCTCCAGAGATCTATCATATCTACCTTATCCAGAGTCTTATTTACTTCCTTAGCCTCTTTCTTGTTTGTTTTGAGGTTAGATTTTAAGATTTTATTTTTTTCAGCTTTTTGCCTCTTTAACCAATCTCTTGTTTTTTTCATATTTTTCCCTTTGCTCTCATTTCTTTACCTAATTTCATCTGTACTCCTCTTATTTCATTGTGTAAACCCTTTTTTCACTCTTTCAAGAATTTTCATGAACTTGTACCCAATTCACAATTTTGTCCTTTGAACAAAGTTCCAAAAGACCCATGATGAAAAAATACTGTCCACCTCCAGAGAGAATTTATGAACTCTAAATGCAGACTGAAGTATACCTTTTTTACATTCTTCATTTTTATTTTCATTTTCTCTGTTTTGTTTTGCAATATGGCTTCTGTGGGGAAAACATCTTGCATAACTTCACATGAATAATTGATACAAATTGCTTTACTTCTCATGAAGGAAGGACAGAAGAGATAAAAGAATTTGGAATTCACAGTTTAAAATGATTATTAAAATTGTTTTTCATTTAATTGGGAAATATTTAATGGGCTTTTTAAAAAGGTAGAAGTGATTGGGGCTAAGTTATGAAAGACTTTAAACACCAGATGATTTTGAATTTGATCCTGCATTGATAACGAGTATCTTGACAGTTTTCTTTTATTATCTCATACATTATGGTATTCAAGTTCTTTTAATATGTCCTTCTGGGAGGCCTCTGACCCATAAATAACTATTTTCAAGCAAAATTGCTTTAAGCTGGCATAAAATTCATGTGTCCTTCAAACACTGTTGTCATTTTCTTCTTATATGCCATATTATTTTGTTTCAAGGTTATCTACCTTGGACAAAATTATCGTCATTTTGAGCGTGATCATGAGGAACTCTCTTCCTATATATTCTAGCAAAAAAAAGAGAAAAATTTTTAGTTATGTGGGTAGGATTACCCCTATGATAATCAGTTAACAGAACTATATAATGCCTACTTTGTGTAAAATTCTATGATAAATTAAATTTCTGTCTTCCCAGCACTACACTTCTATGTTCATAATTCTATACTATCTGATCAAGTGGTCAATCATATATTTGTTTTTGTTTAGATAATATAATTGTTCAGACTCAATTATCTTTCTGTTTATAAGCATAAACAAGTTTTACCCATCATGTGTTTGTCTGTCATGTATTATAGTCCCTAAATACAATGACAATGAAGTCAAAAGCCTTTCAGCCCACATTGAAGGGACATAAACATTGAAGATCTTATTATTGTTGTCATAGCTGTCATTGTTGTTAATAAAATAACTTTAAAAATAACTGGCACTAAGACCAAAATTTGCCCAAAACTAATTTTGCTCTTGAAAGTAATGTATATCATACATCCACATTTGGAAATGAGATTATTTTAGAAACCAGAATATATGTAAGTACTTACATTTTACCTCCACCCCACCATTAACAGAGAAGAGTAATTTTTGATTAGTGTTTCATGCAATTTGATTGACTCATAAAGTTGCAGAAGAAAGATGTCAGAATGTGCTAATATATACAGTACCTGCCAACACCATGAAGGAAAATATCTGTATTACCTGCAGCTAGAGAGATTCAAGATTTCTCACTGTTTGAATGGTGCTATCAAATCTTAAAATAACATATTATTTTAAATGTATGTCACATTCAGATTATTAATGGGGGTTGAAGGGTATACAGAAAACCTATGTAGAAATATGGCAATCACTATTTTTCTGCTAGAATTTGTGTTTCTGAAATACTGCTTGTGAGTTTTGGATAGAAAATCAAATATTTTTTGAAAAAAATAGTTATTGGATAAAACATTTTGGTCCCAAAATCCTGAGCCAAATTTATATGTGCATTCCTAGAATTCATGTCAATTCTATAATAGGAAAATTTAAGACAGAAAAGTCTAGCTTATTTTGACAACTGGAATAAATGTCAATCATATATCTCAAATATTGGCATTTCTGGTGTGTCTTTCTTTGGAATAGTTCTGAGTGATTTCAAGTGTACCAAAATCAGAAATAACATTTCCCAAGCAAGGAAACCCTCTTAGAATTTATTACCACAGATGCAGTCATGATATAATCTCTTGAGGTCAGTAAAGAAAATTTTAAGCCTTTCTTGAATCTAATATCACCAAGAGTATTATAGCAGGGGCTTGAGTAAGACTTGTTTTTTTGGAATTCTACATTTTCAGGTCTTTACTGTCAACATATTTCTGACTCATTGCAAGTTTAAAAATGTTACAAATAAAGAACTCTTCCTATTGATATTATCAGATTTAGAAAATGTCCTAAGACTTAATTCGACTTAAAAATAACAGTTAGCATTTACAAAGCACTTGAAGGGTCTTGAAAACACTTTACAAATTTTATCTCATTTTATCAACATTGGGAGATGACAATTGATGAGGAAACTGAGGCAGACAAAAGTTAACTGATTTGTTCACAGTTATTCTATATGTATCAGACAGGATTTGAATCAGGTTAGGAAGAAGAAGTAACTAAAACTTAACTTGACATTCTAGCTGCACCAGGACATTAGAAATTAGGAAAAGTTTGACTAGTGCAGAACTTATTAACCTTTATTCTTCATATGAAGTGGTTAGTTGGCACAATGGAAGACTTGAATTCAAATGTGGCCTCAGATAATTACTAGCAATGTGACCCTGGGCCGGTCACTTAACCTCTATTTTCTTCAATTTCTGCAATTTTAAAATTGAGATAACAGCAACTATTTTACAGGGCTGTTGTGAAGATCAAATAGGATGGCACATGTGAAGTTCCTTACAAACCTTAAAAATTGTATGTGATTGTATCTATATTTATCTATGTGTAGATATAAATCTAAAGGCATATCCATACCATTCTGATGTGGCATAGTATGTCTTATTAAAAAATACAAGCCATTCATAATGATCCAAATGCAGCATAGTAGAAAAAGCACTGGATTAGGAAATCAGAGGTTATAAATTTGAAACTCAGCTTTCCTTTTGTCAGGTCATTTAATCTATTCAGTTCTTCCCTTTCTCATTTCCAAAATGAGGGGCATAGATTTTGTTTCTCAAATCTCTTCCAATTATAAATCCTTTGATTTTTCTATTGATACTTCCATGATTTTATACTGGTTGTCCCACATACCTCTTCCTCTCTTTCCTTACCTTTGCCTCTGAGCATACCTAACTCCAATTCAAGGCTTAGTTTAATTTCCACCTACTTTATAATTCCTGGGGCAACTAGTTCATATATTCGATAAACTATCAGGCCTGAAGTTAGGAAGACTTCTCTTTATGAGTTCAATTTTGGCTTCAGATATTTATTAGCTATGTGACCCTGGACAAATCACTTATTCGTATTGAATCAGTTTCTCATCTGTAAAATGAAGTAGAGAGGCAAATAGCAAACCACTCCAGCATCTTTGCCACAAAATAGGGTCATGAAGAGTCAGATGTGAGTGAACAACAAATGTAATGCCTGCCTTGATACCTACATCATAGAAATTATTTTGTGTTAAATTTGTATATGTTTTGTATTTTTAATCTGTGTACCCATTCTTCCTCCTTATTAGAATGAAAACTCATTGAGAGCAGGACTATTTACATTTTTGTTGTAGCCCACTGCAGACACTTAATAATTACTAGCTGAATTAAATTTAATTAGGATGTTATGACATAATAGGCTCTAACTATTAAACAACTCAATTATCAATTTCCTATTTGCTCTCACAAACTAGAAGTCATGGTTTGGTGTTGAAAATGATGCCTAAATGGTTTTTCTTCTGGTACATTCTTTCTGTAATAACTAAATGTTCTCTCTTATCTTTTCTGAGCTCTAACAGCCATGGATATTTCATTTGTGAAGACCTATTTAGGGGATGCTTTGTTTTTACAGCCAGCTGATGTTTCTTATTTTGGGTTTAAATGCACAATCAGTTTTGTCAGGATAATTAGAGATATGATTCTATTTATGGTGGATGAGATTTTGAAGCACTCCAGTTTTCTGTTTTGTAGACTACATTCAAATGTTCTACCTCCTTCCCTGTCAGGTACATTTTACAAAATGCCATTTTCAAAACAAATGATTCCTCTCTTCATTCTATGGTCTCTATTGTGTAGCAATTCATTTTGTTTTCAGTGGGTCTTCAAAATAGAACCTGAACACAACATAATTCCTGAAAGGAAATTTAAGAACATATAAATTTATGACAATTATGCCCATGTTCTTCAATACTTTAGCAGCTGCTTTTGGACAGTACCAAAAAGTACAAAGACAAGGGTAGAGTTATACTTTTTTTGGTCCTGAACTTCATGACCTTTTGCTTTCAAAGTGAAGAAATCAAGAACTGCCCCAACCATTACTTTTTGTGTGAAATATTGCAGTGACTTCATATTGACTTTGTACTGAATCAGTTCCTCATTTATAAAATGAACTGAATAAGGAAATGGCAAACCATTCCAGTATCTTTGCGACAAAATGGGGTCATGAAGAGTCAGATGTGACTCTGTGTCACACTTGACACAGTGACTACAGAATTGTTACATTTTATGCTAATTCTACATTATTTGTATTTCCCCATTTGAGAAGCTCCAAGCAAAATTGTGGGTGACCCAAAAGGGAATGGAGAAACAAATAATGAATATATATAGAACACATATTGTTACTGGGGTTTTGTAGACTAAGGGACATAGGAAAAGTCTTAAAAGATATATATCATCAGAAATGGTGTTGAGTAGTCTCAGATTCAGTCAGTCATAAGACACTTTAGAGATCATCCATCCTAGCTTCTCCATTTTACAGATGAGGAAATTAAATAGAAAAAGGTATATTACTTGCTCAAAGTGGTACATATGACAAGTCAAATAAAGAGAGAAAAGTAAAATCTTTTATTTTCCAGTCAAATTCAAGATATAAATTGAATTCTTAAGCTATAAATCCAAATAGACAGTATAATAATAACCCCACAAATGAAAGCAATCTGAGGAAAAAAAGTATTATGAAATCACAAGTCTTAGGCAAAGTAAGCTTAGTATAGGGTAACATGCACTGAATTTGAAGTTGGGAAATTGGATTCAGATTTTGACTTCAGAACTTTCTAAAACTTTATTACCATGGACAAGGGTGGTAACATGATGTAGTGGAAAAGTATACTAGATTGGGAATCAAAAATCCTAGGTTTAAGTTATAACTTTATTTTACTTACCCATGTGACTATGGGTAAGTTATTTAATCTTGGTCTGTTTTCTTATCAACAGAATTAAATGATCTGGTGAGTTGACCTCTGAAGTCCCTTATGGTCCCTTATCATTTCTATGATCCCAAATCACTTACCTTTATGTGTCTCAATTTCCTTATCTGTTAAATAGGAATAATAATAAATTAGCTAGTTATATCATAGAGCTATTGCAAGAGAAATCATATGTGTGACTTAGTTTTATAGGCACTTATGCCATTTTCCTCAAGAGACTAAAGGCTTACTAGATGTGGAAAATCACAAACTTAGTAGACATAAAATTAATGAAAGAAAATTTCATTATATATGGCAAGTGTGTGTGTGTGTGTGTGTGTGTGTGTGTGTGTGTGTGTAATGTGATCATTATTAACAATGAGCCAAACTCTGCAAACCCATAACAACAATATTTATTCCTGATTTACTCAGGTAAATTTTTAATAATAAATATACTTTCCCCCTCTCCCCTCCAAGAAAAATAAAAAGATCTTTAAGTAGATATGTGCTTTTCCTTTTTATTTTATGTGAGATATACAATCCTAAGTCTTCATGAGTTTAACATTCCTCAATTCAAGTATCCATGTGATTTTGTGGGTAACCTCATTTTCACTTTTTCATTTGCAATCCTGCACATTCACGGGCAATAGAGAAAAAAAAAAAATATGAGGGCCAATATGGAAGTTTGTGGACTGGCTGGTGTCCTATTGGGTACTTTATTGATTACTTTTACCCTACATTGTAAAGCACTCCATGTTCATGTTGGATTATTTTCATTCTTTGTTTAAAAGTTCCCAGTACATTCCTTGCATATTTTTGTCGTGGATCCAATCATCTATCAGAGCCTCAATATTAAACATCACCTCATCTGTGCTATGGTCCCATGCTCTGAGACACTTTAGGAGTTCAAACTGCCCATGAAGCAGAGATCATTGATGTATTATTTAAATCTGGTGCATCTTTCATGCTCTCCAATGCCATCCACCAACTGTGAAGAACAGAGTGTGAGAGGTGATGTCAAGACCTCATCAATATCAGTGTCTTCTGACAGCAGTGACTAAAAGTTCCAGTAACTCCTCCCTTGATTTTCAAGGATTGGGCAAGATGGAAAGGTTTATAGCAGTGCAGCGTACAGCACAAAACCCTTACACTGTGATCTGACACAGTGGAAGGTAATATTAAGGTTTAAAAAACATTTTCATTTTAACTGGGTATGTACCAAAATCTGACACCATTTAGCAAAATAAAGTCCAAATGGGTACACAATTTAAGTATAAAGACTGATACTATAAATGAATCAGGGGAGCAAAGAATGGTTTGTCTGTCACATTTATGGAGAATGCAGGAATTTATAAACAAACAAGATATAGAGAACATTAGGAATTGCAAAATGAATAAGTTTGATTACATTGAATTGAAAAGGTTTTGCACAAACAAAGCAAATGCAACCAGGATTAGGAGGGAAACAGAAAACTGGGAAAGAATTTTATAGCTAATATCTCCAATAAAGGCCTCATTTCTAAAATATATAAATAACTGCATTTACAAGAATACAAATCATTCCCTAATTGATAAATGATCAAAGGATATGAATAGGCAGTTTTCAGAGGAAGACATTGAAGCTATCCATAGTCATATGAAAAAAAAATACTCTAAATCACTATTGATTAGAGAGAAGCAAATCAAAGCAACTCTGAGGTACTACATCACCACTGTCAAATTAGCTAACATGACACAACAGGGATATAATGCTGAAGAAGATGTGGGAGAGTTGGAACACTACTTCATTGTTGGTGAAGCTGTAAGCTGATCCAGCCATTTTGGAGAGCAATTTGGAACTATGCCAAAAGAACTATAAAATGTGCATACTCTTTGGTCCAGCAATATTGCTTCTAGGGTTGTATCCCAAAGAGATCATAAAAATGGGGAAATGACCCATATATACAAAAATATTCTAGTAACTTTTTGTGGTGGTCAAAAACTGGAAATTGAGGGGATGTCTATCCACTGTGGAAAGTCTGAACAAATCGTGGTATATGAACTTAATGGAATACTATTGTGCTATAAGAAATGATGAACAGAATGAAGCAGACAATGTGTGAAAGTGTTTAATAAGAATGTATGTGTAGAACCCATATAAGATTGCAGGCCATCTTGGGGAGGGAGGGAGGAGAGAAGGGGAGAAAATTTAAAACATATGGAAGTGATTGTTGAAAACAATATAAATTAAAAAATTTATTTATAAAATAAGCAAAGAAATTAATAAAAAAGAAAAAGAAATGATGAACAGGTGGACTTCAGAGAAGCCTGAAAGACTTGTATGAACTGATGCTGGGTGAAGTGAGCAAAGCCAGGAGAATATTGTTCACAGTAACAACCACAGTCTGTGATGACTGATTTTGATAGACTTAGTCCTTCTCATCAGTGCAGGACCCACAATAATTCCAAACGACTCGTGATAGAAAATGCCTTCCACATCCACAGAAAGAGAGAACTTTAAGCTGGAATGCAGAGTGAAGAAGACTATTTTCGTTTTAGTTTAGTTTTTTCTTTCTCATGATTTCTCCCATTCATTATAATTCTTCTACACAATGTGACTAATGTGAAAATGTCTTTAATAGGAATGTATGTGTAGAACCCATATTAAATTGCTTTCTGCCTTGGGGAGGGAAGGGGAGAAAATTTAAAAGTTATAGTAGTGAATGTTGAAAACTAAAAATAATGTAATAAATGGGAAAAATGTTTTCATTTTAAGAATTTTATTTGGTGCACAATATCAGTGATACATAGAGCTTACATTTTATGAAAAATAAATATCATCTGAAATCAATTGTTTTATTAGGATGTTAGCACAAAAAAAGTAACAAAATTTTAGGGAATTATTAGTGAGAAAAAGCTTTCACAAGTTATAAATTTTATTTTTTATATTCCATTTTATGGATTATTTCATGGTTATTGCCTTAGGAAAAATACATATTATCAGAATTAATGTTTTGTTGTAAAGATTATATAAAGAAAAGTGCATTTTCATAAATCTCTAGTTTTTGACAGTTGAGGGAATCTATTTCCCATAAGTTCAATATATCAACATTCCCATTTTTTACTTTCATGCCATTTTTTAGGAATGTTACTCCTGCAAAAGAAGAGGATTGACTGTAACTATTTCTTCCTCCTTTCTAAATTAACTAATATCTGAGTTAAAGTGAAATACATTTAGGAGACCACCTAGGTTTAAAAGTCATCTTCCTAATCAGACACATTTTCTAAGCACTGATATTAGTTCCTACAGTAATAGCAAGAACAATATATTTTGAATCACTTTTTTTTTAATGGCCAGCATTTAGGTCAGTTGTAAAAGGATTCCTATAAAAAGGAAAGTATGTTAAGTGGTTTGTTCAATGTCATACATCTGGCAAGCTTCTGAGGAAGTCCTGGAAAACAGGATTCTAACTCCAACACCTTAGCTACCACATCACGCTGTAGTAACAACGATAATACCTTGTGTTTGTTGCTTCAATAACTAACAATATATTTTCACTTATTTCTTCCCATTTTATCTTCTAGATTTGATCATTGTCAGCAAAAGGAAGTTCAGCAAGAAATGCTAGAAGATTTCTAAACATCATTTAATTGGCAAGATTCTACTGATGTCATAGAGGCAGCTGAGATGTTCATATGGAATAGAATTATTCAAAAAATTTTAGGCAAATCTTCTTTCCCTTCTTATCATGTTCCATTTGCAAAATCAAGATAATAATTCTCATCTCCCTTATCACAAAACAAGTTTTTTTGGGAAAACCATATGATAAAACCAGGTGTGAAATTACTTTGTAACAAGTCTTCTGGAAATGGAAGAAGGAGAAGACTGCAAGAGGGGTAGGGCAGGTAAATCTGAAATGGAGAATACGTAACATGGCCCTTTTTCTTCTCCATCCTCCCCACCTTAGGCATTCAAACAGCCGTATCTGCCAGATTCCCCTTGCTACCTGGTGACTTTTGTGTGAAGACTTATTCACAATTGTGGGAAATGGCCTTTTTAGTTAAAAGAATTACGAAAAATGCATTCACTCTTATAGACTGCAATCACTAACTTATCAGGGCTGAGCAGGTAACATGGCTTTCCATGGCATAAAATTTCTGTTCTTGTATATCTTGTATTTGAAAAGAAGAAATACATATTTGTGGTAATGTGGACATGGGAATCCATGGAATCTTGAAAAAAGTACTAAGCCACCATAGACTATGAACAATAAATAAAATCCACCTTTGAAAAACCACAACACTGCGGTCTGAATATTCTTTAGCTTGTCCCTTCAATACAGACAGGCCGATCTGGTGCCAATTATTAATGTTAGAAATGGAAATGTGTTCCAGTAGAACAATGCAGCCCCAAACAAAGAACCAAACCACTTTGCCTTGCAAAGGCAATGGCATTTGTCCCTGTAACATCCAAACAGTTTATTATTGAATTTTCCAATTAGCTAATCAGTAATTAGTTGACTTATTAATGCTATTTGCATATTTCCATTTATGTAACTACTTAAACAGCTCCCCTCCCTTCATGCTTCCTCTCTGAATTTAAAAAAGATAAACGGGTTAAGAAGTGAGAGGATAAGATGCAAATAAAGCTATACATTATATGTGTCAAATAAGCTAGAATCAATTGGGATGAGATATTATAGTTGAAGGAAGAAACGGACTATGTTGAGGCAGAACTGGAAATGGACTATTCTCAACTAACTTTACAACAAGGAGATATAGTATGAATACAAATGTACAACTATACTCAATTTAAAACAAAAGGAAGATTTAAAATGAGCTTTAAATGAATGTTTGACAAAATCTAGCTGCTCTTCAAAGCCTCTGCATTCCAGCTGTTTTTGTAGGGGTGGGCATATTTTAGCATCTTTGGTTTCCAATGCATTTAACCTGGAATTAAACCTGAAAGTGCTGCACTTCAACTAAAAATTAACAAGCACTCTCCAGAAAGAACAAAAAAGGTATAAATTATGTCTGATTGAACAAACACAACTCCACTGTTGAACAGCCACTCAATGAAGAGGGCAGGGAGAGGCAATGGAGCACGGTAATGTGTAATCTTACTAGTCAATGGGCTGTGCGTGGTGCTGGGCTCCTGAACGCTGGAGGTGTCAGAGAGATAAATAGCAGAGTGTCCTCCTCAAAAATATGATTAATACCCTCCTCGGTCCACTGCTGAAGATGTAGTGGGTGCAGCTGGTCTGGACAGCAGTTGCATAGAGGGAAAATCCAGGACGATTGCAACAGAGCAGAGAGGGCAAAGAGTAGGACAAGTAGTCAACTGAGTGGGAGTTCTGAGCCCTGACAAGGGGAGAAGTAGGCTGAAGCTGGCAAAAGGTCTCTTTAAGCTGCTGTTTAAGTAATGCTTACAGTACTTTCATGCATGTGTAACCGAGCCTGGAGTGCATGATCTTTAGGAGAAGGGAAAAAAAGGAGAGGAGGGGTGTTTAAATTCACTCTTATAACACATAAACCAAGTTGAGGAAAGTAGTGGCTTTAGAAAGTTGTGATTGTGGTATAGTGAATAAAGTTTGGATGTGGAGTCAAGAAGAGCTGAGTTTGAATCCTGCTTCACATATTAGTTGTGTGATCCATGACAAGTCACTTAACTTCTCTCAATCTGTTTCCTTAATGGTAAGGTGAGGCTAAGAATGGCACCTACTTCACAGGCTTCCTGTGAAGAACAAATGAGATAATCTGTGTAAAGGTCTTTGCCGATCTTACAACATTATGTAAAGCTTAGCTAATATTATTTTATTCAACTACTGGTTGTTTCCCACCCTTTGGGGAAAGGGACACTATTGGCATACACATCAATCTATGTTTGTTTGTGTGAACTTTTCTTACACTTTGGGGGAGAGGCATAATGGATAGAAGTATAGACAGTGCCAGAAAACCATAGACTGGATCCTGCCTCTGGTAACATGTATTACCATGCCTCAGTCATTTAACTTAAACAAAATAAAGGGTATTGATCTCCCCAAAATTACCATCCAAATGCCTTCTAGCTCATATCATTATAGCAATGCCCATAGTTAATAAAAAAAAAAAAGTAAAATTGAATTTTCAGATATCAGGCCTTAAGGACCAGTATGTTATAATAGCTGAGATTTAACTGGCAGAAGGTAGGGGAACATTCTGTCCTAGAGCAAATGTTACTGTCACATTGCCTTTACTAAGCCAGTCACCCTCTGGGAGTAAGGATGTTCCAATATCCGTAAGTGCCAGTAAAGAGCCATCTCAAATCAGTATGACTGCAAGGTCCGGGAGAAAGATTGCAAAGAGGATATCTGTATAACACAAAACTTCTGGTTTCATGGATTTTGTTGTTAAGTTTTATGATCTGATAAATAGGTTTCTGTTGTTTACTTGACTTTAAAAAATCAAAGTTTTGTCAAAAGGGATAAATTCAGTATCATATGTTATAGACACTTCACAGAAACTCAGAGTTGAAAGAAACTTCAGAGGCCATCTGGTTCAAATTATACCTGAGCAAGACTTTCTTCAACTATAGATTGAATAAGTAATCACCTAGGGTTCATGTGAAAATCTCTAATGGGAGGGAATCCACAACTACCTACTCAACAGCAGTCTATTCCATTCGGGGTGAACTCTCCTCAAGAAATTTTTCTCCTTATATCCAGCTAAAATGTCTCTCTATAGATTCCTAGAATTGCTACTATCTTTGCCTTTTGATTAGCAAAATAAAATCAAAGAAAAAAAAACATTTTTTTCATATTTTCCATTGCACTTTCCCTTCACAAGGTTAATATTCCCTGTTCCCCAAATCAGTCCTTAGTTGTAATAATTTTTAGTTCCTTCACAATGCTGATGGCCCTTTTCAAATAATTAGTGCTTTCTAAAATGTGATACTAAGAACTAAACACATACTTTAAATTTAATCAATCAGTTAATATTTGTTAAGCACCTACTATGTGCCAGGCACTTTGCTAAGTGATTGAGATACAAAAGAGGCAAAAGATAGTCCACTTCAGGATACATTTATTCTAGAACTTAAACCTCCCAATTTGTGGGCCAAGATCACATGTTGTTTTCTTTTTTGGATGTTATATCACACTGTTGAATTTTACTGAACATTTATGTCTCTCAAACTCCAGAATAGTTTATAGCATAAGGAATTTTGTTGACTATTTTTGGCAAAAATCTATGTAAACTATATCTACTATATCTTCAGCATTTCCCTGATATACCAATATCCCTGATATACCAACCCTGTTAAAAAAGCAAATGGAGTTAGCCTGTAAAGGTCTGTTCTTAATGAAGCCATGCTGAGGCTTTGTAATTACTGCTTCCTTTTCTGAAAGATTAGTAAAAATCCCTTACATAAGACATTCTAGAGTTCTGTCAGGAATCAGAGTAAAATTCATTCACTTGCAATTAGCATATGCCACTTTTTTCTCCTGTTTTGCAAAATTGGGACATTTGCTCTTTTCCAGTCCTATAGCACTTCCCTTGTTCTCCACTTTCTCTCAGGGATCACTGACAGGAGCTTAGCAATAATGTGCACTTGGACCTGGTGAGATTCATTAATGGGAACTATGTGGTCTCGTGTTATCTTCCTACTTATTTTGGTTATTGAATATCCCTTTTTTGTTCTAGGCATCTAAATCTAAAGACTATTCTCCTTGGGAGAGAAATCAGAAGCTGAATAGGTCTTCCTTCACTCAATTGTTCATTACCATTGCCCAGTCCAGTCAAGCTCCATGGGCCCAATGATTCTTTCATACTATCCCCTAATGGCATCTGTAGTGTACATGTAAATTCATTTTTGTCGTCCTTGAAATTCCTTTCCAATTTTAACTAATTATGAGTTTTAATGTTTTTTATACTATCTGTACATATATTTATATTTATTCATAATTGTTTTCACTGTCTATCCTCTATAATGTCTTTGAAAATTCTAGGCCAACCCTTCAGTCCCCTACGAAATGACACTGAACTCTTTAGATAATGCTTTTTTTTCATTCTCATCAGAATCATTTGTCTTAGTCTCTTCAGAATTTTATTCTTAGACCTTTCACATAACTCTTGGACTGACCCAACCTAAAAAAAAATGTTCTCTCCTTTTCTCCAAACCCTGTGAAGCCTACTCTTTCAAAATCTAGGGTTCCTGTCAGACTTTAGTGGCCTTCTTTTCTTACTCTATCACAAATGATGAAGTAGTTATTTGTCCCTAAAATTCCCATCATTTCTCCTTCAGTCACTGTTCTTTCTTCTTGGTAAAATTGTGTCCAGAACAACAATTTCCCTCATCACTTCTCCCATCATTACCTAGGTTTTTAGTTTTAATTGTTAATATTTTATGGCTGCTTTCTTATATTTCTGTCACTCTGCCATAAATGGATTCTGAGTAAAGAAGAAGGGTAGTTAGGCAAAACAAATCTATAGCCAATGCCTAACTACACACATTAAGCCACAACCTTTCTACCCAGATACAGGGTGGTATATTTCATCATCATCATTCTTCTGAGGTTGATTTGCCATTCTATCAATCTGAATTCTGATCTCTTTTAGTGTTATGTCATTGCAGTCTTCATGTGTATTGTTGTCTTGGTTCAGCTCATTTTCATCTGCATCTCACACAAATTTCCCAAGATTCTCCGAAGCCATAAAAATCACTGTTCCTTGCAGTGCAGTAATGATATTTCATCATATTCATATATCACAATTTATTTGGCCATTCTTCAATTGATGGACACTCATTTTGTTTCCATTTCTAGTATTACTACCAGAAATAAATGGTTCTCTTAGCTCTTTTTGTGGTAGCAAAGAACTGGAAACTGTGGATATGCTCATCAATTGGGGAACTGTTGAACAAGTTGTGGTATATGATTGTAATGGAATACTATTGTGCTATAAGAAATGATGAGCAGGATGTTTTCAGAAAAACCTGGGAAGACTGATGAACTGATGAAAATGAAGTGAGCAGAACCAGGAGAATATGACGCACAGTAACAGCAATATGATAAGGATGATCAACTGTGAAAGGTTTGGCTACTCTGATGAAGAAAGTGATCCAAAACAATTTTAAAAGATGCATGATGAAAAAAAATGCTATCCTCCTCCAGAGAGAGAAGTGACAAATTCTGAATGCAGATCTAGCCGTATTTTTTCACTTTCTTTTTCTTTTTTCTCCTCTGTGTGTTTTCCTTTGCAAGATGGCTAATGTGGACATATATTTTGGATGATTTCACATATATAATCATCATATTTCTTGCCTTCTCAAGGGGTTAAGAATAGGCAAAAGGGAGGAAAGAATTTGGGACTCAAAATTTTTTTTAAATGTTAAAAAATAAATTTGGGGGATATTCAACAAAATAAATCAAGTATATTAAATTTAGAAAAGAATTTATTGACAATGCTAGCTATACTTGAGTAGATCATTCTACAGACCTCTACTTAGAGCAATATTACATAATGCGAATTTGACTACAGATGTGTGGAAGGAAGGGAGGGAGAGAGACAGGAAGGGAATTGCTGGCCAGAAAAAGGAAAGGGTCTGCACATAGTTCAAGGACACATGGGGACCTGGATCAGAGAAATGAGAACAGCAGAAGGAGAAATATACAGGACCGGGATCAGACATTTGGCAGAACAAGAAGTGGAGGCAGGCACATGGAGGTCAGATATGGACACAGACAAGAGAGGAAAAGCAAAGCTTGAGGTTTGGAGACAGAGAGAGGAACAACATAGACTCACATTACATAGACAGATAGACAAAGCTTTCATTTAGCACTCCTATCTTCCAGGCAGTGGGCTAAGCACTAGAAAATAAATATGAAACAAGAAGAAAAGTGTTCCCCACTTTCAAGGTGCTTACAGGAAATTTTTGCTTTACCTAAATACGCATTATGCAAATTTGACTTTATGAAAAGAATTATGAAAGAATTGTGCATTAAAAAAAAACCTGTACAGTGTTGTGATCTCTTTCTATCTCTGCCTTTTGTTCAGCTCATAGACTCTCACATTTCCCCCCCAAAAAATACCACCCCCCAAAAAAAGACACAGGAAGACACAGAACATGTTGGTTGAAGGAAAAGGGCAAAAGCCTCCTCTCTGGCACTGGAGGTCTTAAGTCAAGTTCCCATCAAGTGGATGAAGGTGATGCTCTCTCCATGTGTATATTTTCCTTCTTTCACCTTTTGGGGAATTTTTTTGGGAGGCATTGTGGGAGTCTGTGAGCTGAACAAGGGGCAGGAGCAGAAAGAGAGAGAGAGCACAATACTGCACAGGCATTTTTTTTTGAAATGCACATTTCATAATTCTTTACATAAAATAAAATTTTCATAATGTAAATTTACATAAATCAAGAACTTCCTGTAAGCACCTTAAGGGCAAGGACTGCTTTTCTTTTTTCTTCAGATTTATTTCCTAGTGCTTAGCACAATGCCTGAGACATAGTAATCCTTAATGAAAGTTTGATAAATTTGTCAAAAAAATAAGTTCTGCTCTTTATTATATCCTTGAAGCATATGTTCAATATTTGTTTTGCTAAGTGAAATATGCAATCAGGGTATGCCATGAGGTAAATAGGGTTATAGCATAGGATGCTGACATCCAGGCATTTTAATTTCCTTGGTGTTGGTAGGTTGTGTATTTCTTCCCCATGCTTATCACAATGCCCCCTTCTCACTTTAGCTTCTCTCTTGCCATAATGTAGGATTATCCTAAGATTGCCATGCTGAAGTTCCCATTGTCAACTAAGGAAATCATTGAAAGGAGTACTGGATTTGCATTAAGGAAGTTGGAAACCTGCCTCAGAAACTTATTAGGTATAAAGAGGGGTCCTTCTTGCTGTGGTTGAAGGGAACCATTGAAGGACTGGAGCTGTCCCAGAGAGCCACACTTCAGAGAATCGAGAGGAGATCCTGAGCCTTACTGGGGTGGAACCTGTAATCGTCAACACCAGGACCCCAGGCATGCCCTAGCATAGCCAGGGGAATCAGGAAAATACTAGCACAGATGGGGTTCACCAACCACTGAGCTTGCCTATGCTCTAGCTCAAGAGACTAGACTTCCTGTGGCCAGACCAACCCTCCCCCACACTTAACACAGCTAAGTCCAGGGTAACTCCAGAAAAACTCATAAAGGCTTCACTTGACCTCAACTTTGGCACACCAGCTAGTTCAGCACCAGGTAAGCTGCAGCATTTTAGATTCTAGCTGAAAGAACCAGAGACTACAATACACAGAGCCTCAAGTTCTAAGCACAAAATCCATGGGACATAGCCCTCTGTGCCCCAGAAACAGAGATCCACTTTAAAAGCCAGGAAAAGGATGATCATCATGATCAAGAAGCAAACCAGAAAAGATAAGAACATAGAATCTTTCTATGGGGACAAGGACCAAAACACAAATACCAAAGAGGTCAGCATAGAGAAACTTCAGAGGGGGACATGAACTGGTCTCAAGACCAAAAAACATTCTTGGAATAGCTCAAGAAAGATTTTAAAAACCAATTTAGGGAAGTAGAAGAAAAACTGACCAATGATTTTTAAAAAATATGAAGGAAAAGAAATCACAGAAGAATTTGAAAGGAAAATAGGACAAATAGAAAAGGAAGTACAAAAACTAACTAGAGAAAATAGCTCCTTAAAAGGAACAATTGGACAGATGGAAAGGAGATGCAAAACTTAACTGAAGAAAGCAATTTGTTACAAATTAGAATTGGGCAAATGAAAGCTAATGACTCTATGAGACATTAAGAATCAGTCAAACAAAATCTAAAAAATGAAAAAAAATAAGAGAAAATGTAAAATGTCTCATTGGAAAAGCAACTGATCTGGAAAATAGATCCAGGAGGAAAATATAAGAATTATTGTTCTACCAGAAAGTCATGGTGAAAAAAAGATCCTGGATAATACCTTCCAAGAAATCATCAAGGGAAACTGCTCCAGAATCCTATACCCAGAGGGCAAAATAGTCACTGAAAGAACCCACCATTCACCTCCTGAAAGGGAACTCAAACTGAAAACACCAAGGAATATTGTTGCCAAATTCCAGAACTATTAAGTGAAGGAGAAAATACTGCAGGCAATCAGAAAGAAATAATTCAAATATCAAGGAGCTACAGTCAGGAACACACATGACCTTGCAGCTTCTACATTAAAAGAATGGAGGAATTGAAATATGATATTCTGTAAGGCAAAGGAGCTGGGATTACAACCAAGGATCAATTGCCCAGCAAAATTGAGCATAATATTTCAGGCAAGGAGATGGATATTCAATGAAATAAGGAATTTTCAGATCTTCCTAATGAAAACGCCAGAGCTCAATAGAAAATCTGAACTTCAAGCACAAGTTTCAAGAGAGGCATAAAAAGAGTAAATGGGCAAAAAAACCTTGTTATTCAATATGGACTAACTCTTTACATCTTTATAAGGGAAAATGATACTTGTTAATTTTGAGAATTTTATATTTACTATGATATATAAAAGGGATATACATAGATAGGGGGAGTGGGCATAAATTAAATGATGTGATAATTAAAAAGCATTGTTTTTAAAACTTTTAGTTCCAAATTCTCTTCCCTCCCCAACTCTCCATTGAGAAGGCAAGCAATTCAGTATAGATTATACATGTACAGTTATGCAAAATACTTCCATAATAGTCATGTTGTAAGAGACTAACTTTATCTCCCTCCATGCTATCCTGCCCTTCACTAATTCTATTTTCAACTTTGACCCCACCCCTTTCCAAAAGCATTTGCTTCTGACTACTCCCTCCCTCAATCTGACCTCCCTTCTATCATCTCCCTTATCTTTCTTCCCTTCCCCTGGCTTTCTTGTAGGGTAAGATACCTAACTGAGTGTGCATGTTATTCCCTCCTTAAGCCAAATCTAGTGAAAGTAAGGTTCACTAATTTTCTTTCATCTTCCCACTCTTCCTTCTACTGTGAAACCTTTTGCTTGCACCATTTATGTGAAATAATTTACCCCATTCTTTCTTTCCCTTTTTCCTTCTCCCAATATATTCCTCTCTCTCTCTCTATCCATCTATCTATATTTCCTCCAACTTCCCTATTACTAAACAAGTTTTCATGAGTTACCAACCTCATCTTTCCATGTAGGAATGTAAAAAGTTCAAGTTTAATAAGTCCCTTATGATTACTCTGTCCTGTTTCCCTTTTCATGCTTCTCCTGATTCGTGTATTTGAAAGTCAAATTTTCTATTCAGCTCTGGCTTTTTCATTAAGAGTGCTTGAAAGTCCTCTATTTCATTGAAATTTCATTTTTTCTGCTGGAGTATGACACTCAGTTTTGCTAGGCAGGTGATTCTTGGCTTTAATCCTAGTTCCTCTGATCTCCAGAGTGTTATATTCCAAGCCCTTCAATCCCTTAATATATATGCTGCTAGATCTTGTGTTACCCTGATTGTATTTCCACAATACTTGACTTTTTCTTCTTTCTGGATTCTTGCAATATTTTCTCTGTGACCTGGGAACTCTGGGATTTGGCTACAATATTCATAGAAACTTTCTTTGAGGGAATATCTTTCAGGAGGTGATTGGTGGATTCTTTCAATATCTATTATACCCTCTGGCTCTACAATACCAAGGCAATTTTCCTTGATAATTTCTTGAAAGATGATGCCTATGCTGTTTTTTTTTATCATGGCTTCCAGGTAGTACAATAATTTTTAAAATTATCTCTCCTGGATCTATTTTCCAGGTCCATGGTTCTTCCAATGTAATATTTCACATTGTCTTTTATTTTTTTTCCTTCTTTTTGTTCTGTTTTATAATTTCTTGATTTCTAATAAAGTCAGTACCTTCTATTTGCTCCATTCTAATTTTGAAGGAATTATTTTCTGAAATGAGTTTTTGGACTTCATTTTCCATTTTGTCAATCCTGTCTTTTAAGGCATCCTTCTCCTCATTGGTTTTTTGGACGTTTTGCCCTTTGGGTTAGTTTGTTTTTTAAGGTATTATTTTTTGGGTCTCCTTTAGCAAGCTGTTGACTCATTTTTCATCATTTTCTTGCATCACTCTCGTTTCATTTACCAATTATTTCTCTGCTTCTCTCACTTGATTTTCAAAATCCTCTTTGAGCTTTACCATGGCCTGTGTCCAATTCATATTTTTCTTGGAGGCTTTTGATGTAGGAGCTGTGACTTACTTATCTTCTGGTTGTATGTTTTGATCTTCTTTAGCACCAAAGTAAGATTCTATAGTCTGACTTGTCCCCTCTATTTGTTCATCTTCCCAGTTAAATGCTTGACTTTCTAACTCTGTGCCAAGATAGGACACTGCTTCCAATGGGGATGGGGTGGTGGTTGTTGTATTGTCCCATGCTTCAGGGCTTTTGTATCAGCTGTTTAATTCCCCACCATTTGTGGGACCAGAGCTCCTGGAAGCTGCTGCTCCTGGCAGCTGCAGATACTGCTTCCTCCTCCACCCCAGGGTTGATGCCAGACACCAGATAGACTGTGCCTCTCCCTCACTGAGGTATGACAGAGTTTTCCCAGTGATCTTCTTTGCTGTCTTTGCCATTTGTGGGTTGAGAAGTCTAGAAACTGCCACAGATGCCAGTAGTTCAGTCCCCTGAGGCCTTCTCCAGCCTGTCTGTTCTAGCACAGACCACACTGAACTGCACTCTGCTCCTTGCCCAGCCTGATGTGACAAACTCTTCCTGTTAACCTTCCAGACTGTCCTGGGCTAGAGATTTGCCTCACTCTGTCACTTTGTGGGTTCTGCAACTCTAGAGTTTGGTTAAAGTAATTTTTTCAGGTATTTTTAGGTGTTTGGGGGAAGAGGTCAAGAAGGTCCCACCTTTTACTTGACCATCTTGGCTCTGTCCTCCTCCCACAACTCTGAGACATCTTTCTTGACTGATAATTTGATTCTCCAATGTGGCACACGTGTAGCCAGGGAGAGAGAAAGTGAATGTAAGCACTAATTGATTCCCCCGTAAGAATCATGGGCCTAGGATACATATGATTCATTGATGTGAAAGGTAATCATAAAGTATTTCCACTTTTAGTTCAAATGCATTCATTTTCATAGTGTCTTATATTAGATTGCTATATTTTTTTCTGCACTGAATTTCCACCAAATGTAATAGCTTCTACTTATGAATCTGTAGAAAGAGGTATAAGGGAAACTAAGGTGAAAAAAATTGAAAAAGGAGATGAATAATCATGAGTCAAAATTGATATATAATAAATAAGTGGATACTCTGAATGCTACACTTGTACCCATGAAGACATCTACTGCTTGGCCTGATCATTTTTCTATAGAAGATCTTACAGGAACATAGACAAGAATCACAGAATAAGAAAGTGGGTGAATCACAATCTGTACTGATGGAGGAAAGAGCTTCATTTCTATTTTTTTTTATGAGTGTGCATTTTATTCCTTCCTTTAATGGAATGTGATGAGAGTAAACTTCATGTTTTTTTCTCTCACCTCCCCTCTTTTTCCCTCCACTAAAAAGTCTTTTCCTTGCCTCTTTTATGACAGATAATTTGCCCCATTCCATTTCTCCCTTTCTCCTCCCAATATATTTCTCTCTCACTGCTTGATTTCATTTTTTAAAGATATGATGCCATCTTATTCAATTCACTCTGTGCTCTCTGTCTATGTGTGTGTGTGAGTGTGTGTGTGTGTGTGTAATCCCACCCACTACCCAGATACTGAAAAGTTTCAAGAGTTACAGATATTTTCTTTCCATGTAGGAATGTAAACAGTTCAACTTTAGTAAGTCCCTTATGACATCTCTTTGTTGTTTACCTTTTCATGCTTCTCTTCATTCTTGTATTTGAAAGTCAAATTTTTTTTTCAGCTCTGGTCTTTTCATCAAGAATGCCTGAAAGTCCCCAGTTTCATTGAAAGACCATTTTTTCCCCTGAAGTATAATACT
Source organism: Notamacropus eugenii (assembly GCF_028372415.1). Lineage (NCBI taxonomy): Eukaryota > Metazoa > Chordata > Mammalia > Diprotodontia > Macropodidae > Notamacropus > Notamacropus eugenii. Next base: position 157,660,174 of record NC_092872.1, read on the forward strand.
CAATTTTGCTGGGTAGGTGATTCTTGGTTTTAGTCCTAGTTCCTTTGACTTCTGGAATATCCTATTCCATGACCTTCTATCCCTTAATGTAGAAGCTGCTAGATCTTGTGTTATCCTGATTGTATTTCCACAATACTTGAATTGTTTCTTTCTAGCTGCTTGCAATATTTTCTCCTTGACCAGAGAACTCTGGAATTTCTCTTTTTGGATCTCTTTTAGTCTGTGATCAGTGGATTCCTTGGATACTTATTTTGCCCTCTGGTTCTAGAATCTCAGGGCAGTTTTCCTTGATAATTTCATGAAACATGATGTCTAGGCTCTTTTTTTGGTCATGGCTTTCAGGTAGTCCCATAATTTTTAAATTGTCTCTCCTGGATCTATTTTCCAGCTCAGTTGTTTTTCCAATGAGATATTTCACATTATCTTCCATGTTTTCATTCTTTTGGTTTTGTTTTGTGATTTCTTGGTTTCTCATAAAGTCATTAGCCTCCATCTGTTCCATTCTAATTTTGAAAGAACTATTTTCTTCTGTGAGCTTTTGAACCTCCTTTTCCATTTGGCTAATTCTGCTTTTGAAAGCATTCTTCTCCTCATTGGCTTTTTGAACCTCTTTTGCCAATTGAATTAGCCTATTTTTCAAGGTGTTATTTTCTTCAGCATTTTTTTGGGTCTCCTTTAGCAGGGTGCGGACCTGCTTTTCATGCTTTTCTTTCATCTTTCTCATTTCTCTTCCCAGTTTTTCCTCCACCTCTCTTACATGCTTTTCAAAACCCTTTTTGAGCTCTTCCATGACCTGAGCCCGTTGGATGGGCTGGGATACAGAAGCCTTGATTTCTATGTCTTTCCTTGATGGCAAGCTTTGTTCTTCCTCACCCGAAAGGAAGGGAGGAAATATCTGTTCACCAAAAAAGTAGCCTTCTATAGTCTTATGTTTTTTCCCTTTTCTGGGCATTTTCCCAGCCAGTGACTTGACTTTTGAGTGATGTCTCCACACCCACTTTGCCTCCAGATCCACCCAGCCAGGGCCTGGGGTCTGAGATTCAAATGCTGCTTCCCAGCCTCAGGGCTTTGGCAGGGGCGGGGCTGCTATTCAGTGTGAAATTAAGTTCAGGTGCTTGGGTGGGGGCAGAGCCGCCACTTGGTGTTCAGTTCCCTCAGGGGGTTTATGGGGAGACCTTCAACTATGGATCCAAGCTCCTGCCTGCTTTGGGAGCCCCTGTCCGCTGCTGCCTCCCAAGGGGGCCTGAGTTAGGGAGACACCCCGCTCCCCTCTCAGTGAGCTAAAGAGACTCTCTCACTAACCTTTAGTGCCCGTGGGTGGAGGGACCTGTGTGGTTGCTGCAGATTCTGTCCCTGAAGCCTGCTCAGATCTGCTCCTCTCAGTGCCAGCATGGCCAAGGCAGGGCTGGGCTCTGCTCTGGGTCCAGTGCGGGAGGGACCTTTGGTGTCAGGTTTTCAGGTCTCTCTGGAACAGAAATCTCCTCCACTCTGTTGTTCTGTGGCTGCTGCTGCTCCAGAATTTGTTGGGAGTTCTTCTTTACAGGTAATTTATGGGCTGTGTGTTTGGAGCTAGCATATGTGTGTCTTTCTACTCTGCCATCTTGGCTTGTCCCCCAAGAACTTCATTTCTTTTAATCATTTTCATTAAAATGTTGAAAAATGGGATGCTGCAGTGAAAAACTACAAATAGATGAATAGAAGAAATTATTCTAAAGCTCACCAAAACCATTAATTCATTAATACAATCTTACTGTGGCTAAGGGAAAGCCTAGTCTAGTGGGCTGCACATGAAAATGGGTAGAGTGATCATTTTGGTAAGAAATGTGAAAAGAAAACTAATCTGAGTGCTTCTACATAATACTGACATGTGAAACATCAAGACAACTAGGTGTTTGACATATGTAAGCAAACAAATAAAAATTACCTAATTCAACTTTCTTTTCATCTTAATTCTGCAAATCAAGAGTATAAAAATCTTTTGTTTTCTAGTCTCACAAAAACTTTACAGTTAAGTGACTTATCTGTGCAGACCCAGTCTCTGTTAGAAAACTACTGGCAGAGCTGCTTTTTGCAGAACACCAATAGTGACTGTAGACTCAAGGTTTAGGGAGGGCACCAAAAAGTGCTGAAGGACTTACTGCGTATTAAGCCCTGTGTTAGCTTATATTTTCTATTAAATAGGCTGTAAAGAATATCCTTAATTCAAAATCTCTTTACTGAAACTGTACTTTGTGTAACATTCTGTGTAGGGCCTACCACAATAATAAGACATAGTCTGTGCATTTCTTTATTAATAATATAATTAATACCAATGCATATCTCCACCATATTTACTCACTCCTCTGTTTTATATGGTACAGGGAATATGACTGAACCTTTCTTTGGTCTTTAGATTTCTTGAAGTATTTCACGATTACCTTTCACATGAATAAATCACATGAATTCTAAGTAAAAAATTCTTATCGGGTGGGAAATCAATTAACACTTGAATTCACTTTCTCTCTCTCTGACTACATATGTGTCACATGGAAGAACAAAATTATTAGACATTCCACCCTTATTAAGTATTTAAATTGTGCCAGGAGCTGTAGTAAGTACTGGAGACACCAAGAAAGAAAAAAAAATCCTTGCCTCATTGTAATTGGGGAGACAACAGGACAATAACAAGTACGTGCAAGATACATACATGGGAGAGGAAAAGTAACCATAAGGAAGATTACAGAAACTCAGGGGACTGGGGAAGGCCTTTCACAAAAGGAGGTATTTAAGAGGATGCTTGAAAGAAACCAAGTTGTTTCCAGAAGTTGTGATTTCCATTCTTTGCTTTAGTGAGTCACTTGTATTTTACTTGCATAAAATTGATTTCAGTAGGTACTGAGCCTAGAAGTACTGAACCTGAATATGCTTCATTTTGAAATTAAATTCATGAAGAGCTTTTCTTTTATTTTCCTCTTATTTGCACTGTTAAAAATGGAGCATAGTCCATTTCAGTGAGCAGTCTTATCAGGTTCTGTGTCTCTAGGATTTAGTATAAATAAATATACATACTTATTTCTCAGAGATTTCTTTTGGAGGGAACTTTGGAGTTTATTTAGTTTAACTGTCTCATAGGCAATACATGCAGTAATGAGCAAAGGTAGAATTGTAGCAAGAATCCTGTGAATTAAAGTCCAGCACTCATTGCATTAAATACTTAATGTGAAATTTTGACATAAGTAATTCCTTTAAACAGTAGCAGCAGTAACAGCAGTAGCAACAACAAGCTTATTGTGGTGGCAATTTCTGGATGAATGAAAGGAACTGAAGAGCTATGTAACTTTCTATTAACTGATCACTTGACTAAATAAAAATTTAGAAAATTCAGTTTTCTCAAGCACAAAAGGATCTCATTTAAAAAATGTATTAAGATAGTAAAATATCTATGTAGTTGTCTCAACTCTTCTCCCAAAATCATAGAATTTTAGAATCAGAATGCATCTTATAGATCACTTAGTCATACTCATCATATGGAGCAATTGAATTCCATAGAAGTTTGGTGACTAGTGCCATGGAGCAGCACCTTTTCCTCTCCTGACTTGACCACAGTAGTCATCAGATACTGGTACTGCTGTTTGATAGGTAAAAACTTGAACAAAATACATGATCCTTGATTATGATCCTACCATATTTGATTTTTTTTTTCACTGAGATGACTTGTTAGTTTGCTGTTGAGTAGATTGACTTTGGTAAAAGTAGAAAGGTCTTTCATGATCAAAGGTAAGGGAAAAACTCAAGTGACTTCCTCAAGTCTGAGAATGAAAGGGACTTTAGTGGCCATTTAATTTCTCTACTATGTGAACAAAAATCTGCTGTACAATATGCCCAGGAGGAATCGTGAGTTTTTCCTACAGACCTCTAGTTAAGGAGAATTTACTCTCTTCTGAGGTAATCCATTCCACTTTTGTGTGACTTTAATTTTTAGCATGCTCCTCCTTATAATCATTTTATATATGTCTCTGTGAAACTTGATAAAATGGAGAAAATACTAAGTCAGTTTGCTTTATTGTTTTGATATCAATTATTTGGCTAATATTTGAAATCTGGAACCCATTTTTTCAGATGCTTTTCTTAATTTTCTAGGTAGACAGTATAAACATATTCTTCAATCCAATCCTAATCCTATACAACTCAAGGCAGTATTCCAGTGTCTTATTTATATTCAACAGAGAAATATTAGGGGAACTGATTTATTATTATAGAGTATATTAAGGGAATGCAGAAAGGCTGACCTGCTCCCTTCCCCCCCCCCCATTTTCTTCTATTGAATATACAATCTCTACTTAAGTAAAACACTAAATAAATTCATGGACTTAGGACCCATACTAAAGCCAGATGCTTGCAAAGGCTCTGGTTAATGAGGAATCTTTTAAATGTCACATCTATAGTGCAAATTAACCAATATTGCATTGCAAAATCCCTCATAAGAAATCTGGTCAATGGTTTATGACAAAAAAATTAATGCTTTCTGTCAAGAACAAGGGTTAAGTTTAGTATTAATCATAAAATGACCTTTAATTGCCAAACAAAAGTGCTTTGTTATTTCACTATGGTCCCAAATTCACCCTGAGTGCTTGAAAAAAAAATCTTAATTCCCTCAGTATAAATATATTAAAGTATTAAGCCTACTCTGCTACTCAATTAGTAAACATGTCAAGGGGTGGGTTAGTTATTCATGGTTCAGAGGGCCAGCCCCTTTTCACAGAGAACTTTTTTCACTCTAATGAAATGATGGATAATCTGGAAGTAGGTGCTTTAAGAAGATATTAATCATTCTCTGTGGTAATGTTAATCATGCGTTCCATCATCTCCAGATGCTGTGGATCACCTTCCTTAGAGACAAAGGGCACCCAAACTAGAAGAGTCCTCTTGATCACCTTTCTCACAGTATCCCTCACATGTAGCAGGCATTAAAGTTATCTTCAGATTTCAGGGAATCCACAAGAGAAAATAGAAAGAGAAGAGGACACTTCTCTCTCCTGGTTTAGGCTACCTAGTGACAGGCTGCCTAGCTATCTTTAGCCCTGTCTGTATACATTTTTATTAATATTTGTTAATTCAATGGTGATGACAGGAAAAACTTTAGATCATAGAACTACAAAGTGGAAACTTATGAAATAACTGTAATTAATGTACATTCTAAAGGAAAATACAAGATGATCCCCTTTTATGGCCTGAGCTTCTAGTTTTACAAAATGTTAGTATTTGTCAGGTCATATTTATCTCTGGGTAATGTTTCTGATGTCTCCTTGAGTTAACAAAATGCTATGCCTCTGGAGAGACTTCTGGGCAATTAAACATTTTTATGCTCAATGTTTTTTAAAGGTATAAAATAATGTTGAACATAAACCTAGGGCATATCATAAGAGTCTAAAATAGCTCCCATCATGGACTAATTTTGAATGCTTCACAGAACTTAGTGCCTGAAGAAGAAATTTGGAAGGCTTCCTAAAGCTAAGAGGTTACTCCAGTAAATTCTCAAAGAAAGATACGCCAGAGGGGAACAAGTAATTTTTCTGTCATAGTTCATAAGCATTAAGGAGTCTAGAGGTTAGCTAATACCATCACCAAAAATATATATCATTTTCTTGATTTCATCTCTTCAAATCATTATAGGGTTGCTCCTAAGCTTTGGTAACTTACTTCTTAAGTGGATTTTAACTGTGTGTGTGTGTGTGTGTGTGTGTGTGTGTGTGTGTGTGTGGAGAGAGAGAAAGAGAGAGAGAGAGAGAGAGCTGAATACCTTGGACATGCTAGTGAAGCCTCTGATCCCTTTCTCAGCACATTTTTAAATGCATAAAATAAGATGCATGGAATTACAAAGGAAAATAATGATATTGAATTATTATATATATGTATATATATACATACAGATATGGATATGAAGTTCACAAACTCTGGGTTAAGAACCCCAGTCCCAGACCTTTGCACTATTGCATATATTCTACATGTAGACATATAATAGCAATTTCTTCCTGTTTTGACATGAAAGAAAAGAACAATTTTTATATTGAAACCCTAAGTCATATCTTTTAATTATCATCCTCTTACTAGATACCTCTTCTTCAGCTTTCCACCTTTAGCTCTGGGATTAATAATCAAGTAAATATCATTCCTGAAAGGATGAATGAATGAGCCAGTACATTACCGTAGGGGACTACTCACTAGTCTTCTGTCTAGATCACAGTACCACCTCCTTGTCCTCCAGGGCAGTGTATACTTTGCTTTGTTCCATCTATTTAACTCCAGGTCTTGCACAACATAGCAAACATTTAGTTTTTATATTCACTCATCCATTCTTTCATTCCTTCCCTAACAAGGGAGAATTTCTAGCAAATAGATTCTGGTTATCTTTCTTGAGGTTAATAGGATAATCTACTTTCCATTCTATTCAATAAACATTAGGGTTAAATCCAATCCAGGCTCTGGGGGTAGCCAGAGTCCAGCAGTTTATAAGTATTAGAAGTGGTCCAGATTTAACATTTTATGCTCTATGTCATAGATTGCCTCTCACTGATGGTTTAGGATGTATATTGACACAGGAAAGATAAGGTCATGCTCAGGGCTTGTTGTTATTGCTGTCTATATACTACCGAAAAAAGATCTAAAGCTGTGTTGTACCATTTCTTGGGAATTGAGGGCAATTTAGTCTAAGAGCAGCTTTAGAACATAACTCAGTGGTCTTGGCAAAGTACCTATAAGCCATCTCTACTTTTGTTAATTTGTCTGCAAAAGGAAGTCTGCACAATGACTGAGAAAAACAAACAAACATGAAATTAGTCTCAGACTATGATGAAGGCAATTTGCATTTATTAGAAATATTCTGTATATGCTATAAGTAATGTCCATAAAATTTGGACAATGAATATCCACAAGCAACCCAAATTAGTAAAATATGCCTATGGTGATGTTTTGATTCTTATTTGAATAGCTTGTTTATTTAATGGATGGCTGCTGTCTTCATTATGGACTGTCAGTATATCAAATAATATTCACTAATATTGTCCAAGTGATTAATTAAGTCTATGTTTACTCTTTGGTCATAGAGGCTAATTACTGTGCTTTGTTATCCTCCAAAAGCACTAAGAACCTGTGCATGAGAACAGGTAAACACAAGAAGTCACAAGTTTGAGAGGTCCTTGTAATCGATTACTAATGCTGTCAACTAGGTTGTGGATCATAGTGCAACATCAGGCCATTAATGGACATCATATTCCATCGGTGCTCATACATTCTGACCACATTAATTCAGGATTTATGACATACTGGTTCTAGAATGAGCTTATTTACATTTGAATAATTTACAAAATGAGTATTCTCAGTGACTTCAAGGTGTAAGTCACATTTGAGTGGTGTCAAACATGCTTCTCTGCAAACACTCCTGAGAATGGCCTGAATTAGATTAAAATGTATTTGGAAAATATCTAACAAAACAAACAAAACTATAAAAAAACATAGATAACATTACAAAGTGAAAAGAAGACAGAGATCCTTAAGTACAATTTAGTTGCTCCATTTCTATTTGGCTTTGACACTGTTGATATGATAAAATAAAGCATTTTCATTAACTTTGGAGCATCCACTCACATAGAAACGATTAATGAACAAAAGAGACGTAAGCAATTACTAAGGGGACTTCTCCTTGATAATACTTAAGAATTCATTAAGGAATGAAATAAATGGGAAGACATTAGTTTTTTTTACCAATTTAGTCCCTTTTTACACAAAGTCTCCTAGTTCCTATTGTTTTGATCTGATGCATGAAATCAGAAGGCTATTGGAAAATAGAATTTGAAGTTGGGAGGGAGTTCTAACATGCAGGTTATCATAGCTGTCCAGAACCTCAGAGATCAAGTGCAATAGCCATATTGAAATATATTTATTTGTTCTTTTTTCCTCCTCCTTTAAAAACAAAACAAAATTGTTCTTGTAATTTTCATTGAAGCAGGGAATTCCCAGAGCGGAAACTTTATCAATGTAGATCAATAACAGCTCTGTAATTTAGCATTCTAGTTGCCTGGGGCAGTGAGAGATTAGATGACTTTCTTAGAGTCCCACAGCTGGTATGCTTCAGAGGCAGGACTTGAATCCAAGTTTTTTTCTGACACAAAAGTCTGTTCTCTAGACACTCTACCACACTGCCTCTCTGATTTTATTTACAGTGAACACTGCATATCTAAGCCTCCAGTCGTCTATGCCTTAAGGAATAGAAGGTAACAAATGATAAGACACTATTGTGAACTACTCAGGCAACTCAGGTAATTCTCTGCTGTCTGTGCTAATTTGGGTCTAATAATTAACACCAAGAAAACAAAGGTGCTCCATCAGCCACCACCACACCACCCATATGTGGAACCATCAGTTACAACAAATGGAGAAATTTTGAATGCTGTAGGTAAGTTCACATACCTTGGTAGTGTACTTTCCAGGGATGTACACATTGATAATGAGATTGATACATGCATTGCCAGAGCTAGCTCAATGCTTGAGAGACTCCGAAGAAAAGTTTGGGAGAGAAGAAGTATTAGACTGACTACCAAACTGAAAGTCTACAGAGCTGTTGTGTTTACCTCATTGTCATATGCCTGTGAAACATTGGACAGTCTTCCAGCACCATGCCAGGAAACTGAATTGCTTCCATTTGAACTACCTTAGGAAGATTCTGAGGATCACCTGGCAGGATAAGGTACCAGATACTGAAGTCCTTGCATGAGCTGAATTGCTAAGCATTCAAACTATGCTTCAGAGAGCACTCCGATGGGCTGGCCACGTTGTTTCAATGCAAAATATACATTTTCCAACAAGACCATTTTATGGAGAACTTGCATGGGGCAGCCAATCACATGGTGGTCAGAAGAAGTGATACAAGGATACTCTCAAGGTCTCTTTCAAGAATTTTGGATTTGACTGTGCAACATCGGAGACACTGGCACAGGACCGCTCAGCATGGTGTGACCATATCAGAAAGGGTGCTGTGCTCTTTGAGCAAAGTAGAATTGAGACAGCACAAAGTAAACGTAGTATGTGCAAATTTGGAGTATCCACCCCCAAAATTCATCAGGACTATCTGTGCCCAACCTGTGGTAGAGCATTTCAAGCTCATATTGGTCTGATCAGTCACAATCAAACACACTGAAACTTCACCATGCTGAAACTTCACTTTATAATGGTGATGTCATTTTGGTCCTTTTCAAAGACAAAGGACAACAACCACCATAGCTGAATATCTTTTTTTCCATTGGAATTATCTACTTGAATTTCTTGCTGAATGAAGGATGGTGACATGATGCTCTGAGGATTGCAACTGTTGGTCTTATGGACTAGGCAGAGATCCAATGTCATTCTTCAACTGGTAGTAGGATATGAAAATGTTGTTTGGCTTACTGTTATTTTGGACATCTCACAAAAGCTATATAAGCATTTCAGTGAATAATGCCTCATCACCACAACCAATAGTGATTTGTTATTATATTATCCTTTCTTTTGCAGGTGATGAAATCCGTCAAGAGGCTGAGTGGTTGATATATACAGGAGAACCAGAACGGGTGCAAATGTTCACTTTATTCATTTTACTTCAGTCTAATTATATGACTTTATAAGAAAAAGAGAAACCAAGCAGCAATACCATTCTCTGTCCCATAGAAGGTAGTCCTCATGAGCCATTTAATCATTTAATTCTGCTCCCATTCAGTTATATATGAAGTAGGCCTTGCAAAAAAGACAATGAACTCAATTCAATTTTACCAGTATTTATTAAGCCCCTGTTCTGTGTAAGGCATTTTTGCAAAGGCTAAACTGAAACATCCCGCGTTAGTTAGGAGATTGTATTCTTCTTGTGGTGAGTGGGAGACAGGCTATGTACAGAGAATAGTAGGTGACAATTACCGATAAGGGTAGGACAGAAAATACAAACAACTATAGGGATGTCTTTACTTATTAAATGTCTTATTTAGGACATTACTCCTGAAGTTATTTTTCAAGGGAGTTAGAGATTCCTGGAGTCAGAGATGAAGAGGAGAAGTATTTCATTCCTATTCAAAGCCTCTGAGAAATATGCTGAATTAGTATACTTGAGGAGCAGCAAGTAGGCCTGCTTGGCTGGTACACAGTGGGTATGGTACTGAGTACAGTACTGTGAAGTATAGTCTGGAAGGGGTGTAAAGGCAGATTGTGAAGGGACTTAAAAAGGCAAAAGGAAAGCTGCTGAACCTTCCTGAGCAGGCTAGTGACATAGTCAGACCCGTGCTTTAGGAATATGTTTGGCAGCTATGTGGATGCTGTTTGGAAAGGGCAAGTCAATTAGGAGGCTCCAGCCAAAATCCAGGTGAGAGATGATGAGAGCCTCAAGTGCAGTTGTGGTCATGAGATCGAAGAGGAGGGAGCGGATATGAGGAAGAAAGGTTTGACACCACCTGGTCCTTACTAAATAAACTTACATGGGCCTAGAAGTTCAGGTTATGATTGATTATTTTCTCCTAAGTATTAGTTCAATGATTCATACTGAACATTGTTCATAGTATCAAAACTAATACTTTTGTGGGTCCTGGACCATTTGGTGGTCAGTCTGGTGAAGTCTATTCATCCTTTCTCAGAGAAATATTGCAAAATAATTGAAGGAATTGCTAAACTTCAGTTAGAAATGAGTCAAAGTAAAGACATACATACACATGAAAACATGTATATTAATATGTAGAATATACATATAATATAGGTGGATATATACATATACAAATACACATATATGCATACATATATGTATATGTATGCATATATGTGTGTATGTGTGTGTATGTGTATTTCTTTCTAAGATCATGGACTCCTGAAACCTGCTTACCGAATCTTGGTTGAAACCCCTGCTCTAGAAAAATGAAATGTTCACTCCTCAACTCCCCTAAAGTTCACTTCAAATTTAGCTTTGCATTAATGGTGGCAGTTGTGGGAAGGATGAGGAAGGAGGGGTGAGATTATTGATATAGAAAATATAGTATAAGGTAATGTTTTCCAATAACTCAATTTTTACCTGCTTCAATCAATTATTCTAATGTCCTAAGGTCAATCTGAATTGATAAAAATAATTACCTTTCCTTAAACATTCAAGAAACAAAATTGCTTTAGAAATAAATATATGCATCATTAAGCTTATGGAACCATAGCTTGCTGAAATAGCATAATGAATATTAAAATGCCCAAATTCCCTGGTTTATGATTAATCTATTTATCCCAAAAATAGATAAGAAATAAAATGCATACTAGTAAGGTGCAGTACCATTATAGAATACCTCATTATTATATGGATTAGGTAGCTCACAGGTCAAAACATTTTCGCTGAAAAAAACATATGAAACTACATATAATAAGAAAGTATTACATCCGCTCCCTGCAGCCAATGTTCTAACGTCCTGCTATTATGCTTTGTTTCTCTTGGCATACTGTTAATACTAGAAAAGATGTTAAACAAGGAGATATAATTTAATTCTTAATTATGTCTAATTATAATTAAGGTATTTGCCAATGTCACAGAATACATCTTAAAAAATATTTGAAAATCCAAACACAAGGAACATCCCTTATTAATGCCAAGTTTAAAAAAAAATTCTGTTTAAAGAAACTCTACTAGTAGTATCAATTCCTGAAAGACTTCACAACCTCCTTAGTTAAATTTTCATAATTTAAGTGATTCACTTAGTCATCTCTACTTTAAAAGTGTATTAGAGAAAAAAACACATTCACAACCATTGTAATACAGTGGCATGGGGAACTTAATGAATTAATTCTTTATATTTATCCAGTGTAGTTACCTATTATGAAATGTGGGGAGGTAATAATACTTGTATGAAAAACCACATTAAAACTGTAAACATACATGAACTGTGAACTTTAATTTTCTATATAAAATATCTTATTAGTAGTAGTAGTACTAGTGGGAGTGGTAGGAGTAGTCCTTATCATCATTGTAATATCATCCATGTCTTGTCCACTAAACTTTTTTCATAATTTCTACTCATGGCCCATTTCTGCATTCTGGGGTCAAATAAAATCAGTCTTATCATCTAAAAATAACCTAATCCTTCCATATGGCAAACCTGCAAATATTTTAAGACAACCTTCATTTTTCTCCTTAGTTTGTTTTTTCTCTAGGATGAGCATACTCAATTTCTTTCTCTTTTTTCTGTCTCTTTCCTTTCCCTTTCTTTTTCATTCCTTTTTTCCTTTCTTTACATTTTCTTTTCTTTTCCTTTCCTTTTCCTTCTTTTCTTTTTTCTTTTCCTCCCCTCACTCCTTCTCCCCCACAGAGACTTTAAACATAATTTCTACTTAGATGACTCTCAAATATCTCTATATTATTTCTAATCTTTCTCTTAAATTCCTATCTCACATCATTAATTTCTTCTCAGTCATCTTCACATGAATATTCCAACTAAAACTAAGAAGATCTAAGAGAACTTGAACTCATAATTGATCTACATAAGCCCATTCTTCCATCATCTCTGATACTTCTCCATGGTAAATAACCATTTGAAAAATCTTTACCAGTCAATTCATGATTTCCTAGTAATCTTTTGAAACTTATACTATCGTTTATCTGCAAATAATAATCAGATTTTTATACAGCATTTCCCATACATTTCTCTTTTTGTTTCAACCATGTCCCTATGCAATGTGATACAGTTATTATTATCACATTTTACAGTTCAGAAAACTGAGGATCATTTGCATGAAGTGACTTTCCCATGAGCACACAAATAAGAAGTGTCAGAAGTGCAATTTGAATCCAGAATTTTTGTTCATCCTAAGTTCCTCACTCTTTTCGTATTACCGTTCTGATTCTTTGACTATGTACTACCTAATTACTTAGTTGTTTGTCATATTTGCAGTCATGAATGATACTAAAGGATCAACCAACTTTCTTGTAAAAAAGTGATTATATTATGTAAATGCAGATTCAATTATATTTCATATGTCATCCATTCATTCATAACAACTTCCCCTTCTGCTAAGAAGAAAATGAATAAGTATTATCAGATATTCAGGGTTGGACTTGAGGCCATGTGTACAGAGCTTATATTGGGACACACACGCACACACACACAAACACATACACGCGTATGAGATATAACATTATATATATGTGTGTGTGTGTGTATATGTGTATACACACATATTTATACAGCTATTCAGTCATATCCAACTTTTCATGACCCCTCAGTTGGGGAGTTGGGGTTTTCTTGGCAAAGATACTGGAGTGATTCATAATTTCCTTCTCCAGTTCATTTTAGAGATATGGAAAGTGAGGCAAACAGGGTTAAGGGACTTTCCTAGGTTCACTCAGCTAGTAAGTTTCTGTGGAAACATTGGAATACAGGTTTTCCTGATCATAGGCCCAGTTTGCTATTCATTGTGCCACAAAGCTGACACTGTATATCATAATAATTCCACGATTAAAAGTAATAGCATATCCTTTTCAAAGATTTTTTTTAAAAGTGTTACTTGTAAGGGACAGATTACGTATCTATTTTCTGAGAATCAGTCTAACAAAGTTCAGAGAGACACATCTCTAGAATGCTGCTTGTTAGCTGATACAATTTATGACACATGGCCATACATTAAGATCACCTCATAAGAGATGACATAATGTATGTGAGTAAAAGAAATCCACACACTAGTGAAATCATGAATGCTCAGAGGTGAAGTAAAATAGACACATATATGAATACTCTAACGGAAGAGAAACAGGAAGAAAAAAACCCTAAAATTAAGTGTTACCATTTTGTCTAAAAAAAATATTGATCAAAGTCCTTTTTAGTGGCACTGTTTTCCAAACATTATTTACCCATAGACTAAACTTTAAACTCATAATTATGTTGATCCAAATGAACTGAAACAACAACAAAAAATTCAAAATACAAAAGGAAAAAAAAGTTATAGGCAATAGATTTCCTGTAGATGACAAGTTTCCACAATTCCCAGACTAATGTGATCACATAGTACTTTGATTGGCAAGGTTATCCACCTTTGGGGAAGTCAATGGAAGCTTGTTCTTATTCTTTGACAAGGACACCTGCATTGATATAAATTAATCAGGGAATCCTACTCTCTGTCAAGGACTGATGGAGTCCACGTTGCCTATTTAAAGAACAGTTATCTTCATTGAAGGTACATGAGTCAGTGCTTCAGGGTATGAACAAATAATGAATAGTGTTCTCCCGACATTTTCTCCCATAGAATCAAAAGCTTTGAAAGAACTCTGCAGTATATTCAAAGTTATAATTGCCTTCTGACAATCTATTAGTTGATGATGACATGAATGCCCAGTGGTGCTCATGAATTGTTTCCAGGTTAGTCCACATAGAAAACCATTTCTAAATGAATTTTGTCAATGAGTTCTTTATAGCTAAAGGCATCATTTCTTCACCGAGGGTCTTATGGGAGCAGTTTCAGAAACTATTGCAAAGAGCCATTTTGAAGTGTATCGTTAGTGTCTTTCTATATCTCATTCTGTCACCCTTCTCCTCTTCAAGGCCTAAGGGGTATAGTTTCACCACTTAGGGCTCTCTTATATCCTCTAGTTTCCACAACAATAACCCAGGGCAGGATATCCTCCATAACCCCATGATAAAAGAGTTTTCTTACTTTCCTGTACCCATTAAAAACTTACATGTCATGTGCTCCTGCCCTTAGGAACATCTAGTACCCTCTGCAGGTATCATGTTCTCACTGAACAGTACAATGTCATCTGTCATGAGAAAAGACCTCCAAAGGATGAGCATGAATTTTTAAATCACCTGCTTCCATTAGAGATCCTCTCTTCAAGGACTGATCTTCTCCCTTAATTCATTCATTAATAGTTAACACACACCTACCTCCTCTCAAATCCAACCTTTTTCAAAAGGTCTTTCAAGTCCATTTTCCTGCCCCTACTATCAAGGTCTTTAGTAATTAATAATACATGCTGACTGAATGACTGAGCCTCTCAATTCCACTGATACCAATCTCATGGCTACAAAACAACAAACTCACTTCCTAACCTTAGTATCAATTATAAAATTCTCTGTTTGGCATTTAAAGCTCATTACAATCAGGCTCTTTCTAACCTTTACAATCTTCTTATACTTTATTCCCACTCCACACATCCCATACTGATCACTTGATGGTCATCATACACAACACTCCATTTTCCATGGATATGCCTTTATACTCAGTATTACACATGTACCAAGTGTTCTCATCTTTGTCATTTAGAATCCTTGACTTCCTTCAGTATTCAGCTTGAATATTTCCTCTTATTAAAGGTCTTTCCTGATCGTCTGGAATGATGAAGTCATCCCCTTTAAGATTTTCTTCAATACATTCTGTATGTAATGTGTATTTTAATACATACACACAGATATGTAGATACACATAAACATGTATAGAACACACACATATCTGTATATACGTGGATACATACATATACACATACATTCATGTATATATGTGTATATATGTGTATGTACACATATATACACACACACATATATATATATGTACTGTATACATATATATATATATATATATATATATACTGTATTCTCCATGAGAACGTAAATTCCTTGAGGGAAGGTACTGCTTTCACCTTCACATCTTTAGCAGAGCTTAACTCTGCTACATAGTAATAACTTAATAAATACATATCGTTTTATTAGTTTAAGGTATTAATAAATAACAATGAAAATGTGTAATTATTCCCATATAACATTTTCAGTTTAAAAAGACAACTGAATTTCCCAGCACAAAGGAATGAATTAACCTAGTATTGTCAAGTACTTCTTTGAAAATTTTAGAGAATGGTAGTGGGAGGCATGGAGAGGAGAGAGAATGGTAGTCCTTTTAGTGCCCTCCAAACCACAGTGGTTAGATAGCTACCTAGATAGTCTATGCTGTCTCATCTTATGCATATATTTTCTCAGGTTTTTTCCAGCTCTATCACTCTAGAAATATACAAAAGAAGAATTTGTGACAAAGGGAAACTGTTATTTTTCTAGTTGTTTTGTTATTTTATAAAAATGAAGAATAAAGAAACATTTATTGAAAGCTTTTTTTGGAACATCTGGTATAAAATTTGACTGAAGAAAAATAATCATTTGAGTGAGGATAGCTGCAGTAATCAAGCACTTTTTGGTTACTGGAACATAGGCAGAGACATATTAACCAATCTAAGATGATTGTTATCTCAGTCAACTTTTATAATTAAGACCCAGAGTCATAGTGAGCCAGAATGACAAATACATTTCTGGGAATTAATTTCATTCAGAATTATTCCAAGATACTCAATGATACTCTCTTACCCCACTCCACCAGAACAGTTACAACCACAAATGGAGAGTATTTCTGAAATGTAAGAAGTATATTGATGGGGCTTTCAAAGAGTTTGTAGGGAATGGATCTTGATCTTTTAATCGCAACTACAGTAGCACATGCAATCCACTGAATTGATTTAGGTTAAAGAAAATTGCATCTTTTTAACACTGTACCATTTGAAGGAGGACATTGTAATCCATAAATTTAGAATATTTTACACTAAATATACACACAAGAAAGGAAGAAATAACTAAAGACAAGAAAAAGAAAAAGAATATGTTAAATGCTTACTAAGCATTGGTGATACAGATGCAATAGACGGTTCTTGCTCTCAAGGAGTTTATATTCTTATGGGGAAAATGTCAGTGAAGGGTGTTTTTGATTGAGAAGTCTTATATAACAATGGTGAATACAAGTATGCACTAAAAAGCCCCATTTTTTTTCAGAGACTGTGGTGTAAAGAGATGGGCTATTATGGAGGTGAGGTATTGCAGCTAGATACAGTTGATCCTCATCATTCAGAGTAATTACATTCTATAATGTTGCCACAAACACTAAATTAGCAAATTTTGAACCATTACTCCTAAAGAAATAAAAGGTTGAGTCCTGTGAGCCTCTGGTCATATTCATTTAATACTTTCCAGAGTAAAATTACTTACAGATAGGCAAATTTCCTTTCCTTTTTCTGGATATCCTGCATTGTTGATTTTTTAGCTTTAAATCCATGGACAACAGTACTGTAGCTCATGTCCCAAAGAGGATTAAATAAAACATAGATTTTCTCTGTAAGTTATATCATAGACTTTTTGCTGTTAGAAATAGTAGATAACACTTCAACACTACTCTTGAGGGCCATTTTAAACAATGAAATCGTGAAGGAAAAAGCACTAAAATGTAAAAAAATATGGCACTAAACAGATCGTGAAAAGAGCACTTATTTAGGAAATGAGTTGAACAAGAAGACAGAGCATTGTATTGTTCCATCTCAGCTGGGAAAGATCTATTCTGGTGACTAAAATTTCTTCTGCTACGCGTACATGCATGAATGATGACCTTGAAAGTTCTGCGTGTATTCATTGTGGAGTTACAAATAAATTTTGGCAAGTAGGCAAATTCACAAATACAGAATCCATTAATAATAAGGATTGACTATATATTCTTATTAGAAAAGTAAGAGATGTTTCTAAAATAGAAATTTGTTAAAATGAGAAATGGTAGCACATTTATTGTGCTATGGAATTATGGCATAGTTTAAAGAAAAAAGAATTGTGAAGAAAACCAAACTTTAAAAAAGGGAGTCTTATAAAAAAATTAGCAAACTATCTTGGTATTTAGTATTTATGGAAGTCTTTCTATTCAGTAAGCATTAATTGTTTATATATGTATATGTATATAGTTTACACACATGCACACACACATACAAACACACACACACACTCACACACACACACACACACACACACACACACACACAAAGCTCTTTGATAGGTGAGAATAGTACAGAAACAAAAAAGGGAACATGTCCCTACACTGAAGGAATTTACATATTATTGTGGGGATGCAAAGTGGACACAAGTAAATAAATCCAGAGTTTAAAAAAGTGATTTGAAGAGGGAGAGGGGATCTGACATAGTCAGACAAGTCACAGACATTGCAAATAAAGCAAAGGTAGAAATCTAAAACATTCTGCATATTTGAAATAAAAATAAATCCTGAACAATGTTGAGAGAATTTATATATACACATATGTATATATGCATTAGTAGTTTTCATTAGTTATTTTGAATTTATTATTATTTTCTTCCATTAAGATTTTGTAAAGATGAAAAAAATGCTATCCTCCTCTCATTCTGAATCTCAACAATATTGATTAAATTTTTCCATAAATAATTTCCAAAATCTATTTTAGGAATAATTTAAACCAATCTAAATATATAACAGAATTGGTCAAAGGTCAATTTAATACCAAAATTCAGATCAATCCCATTAGGTGAAAAACAAATAGGATGGCAGGCCACAATGAGACCACAGGAATTGCCAATTGCCTATATATCCCTTTTCCTCTACTTCAAATCATGAGAAAAAATAAAAAGAAAAACAGCACAGAAACCCCATATTTATTATCTTTTATGTTTGCATGTCAGAAAATGTCTTTAATTTGACTGTGCTGAAGGACTTGAAATAATTTCTTAAATACTTTTCTATAGGGAAAAAAAAGACAATAAAACTATTCATTGGCCCTCATTATCTCCACCTCAATATGCCTTACATACCTGCTCCACTGCACTGGTTCAAGACAATTAATCCTAATATTCAACCCCTCCTGGTGTAATTTCTCATCTTGGCAGGTCTCTTTCTATAATGACTAAAGGGGAGTGGCCAAGTTCCCAAAGCTTGGGGTGAGCCAGATGTACTTTCACTCAAAAATATGAGCAGCCTGTCTTGGCTTTTTTTTTTGGAAGCAAGTGCTTAACTTAATAAAAAAAATCAGCTACCTCTGTGGCATAAATCACCATCACTTTGAATACAAAGCAGAACTTTAACTATAGCCAACTGTGTAAAGTGAAATTAAATGATTGATATATGACAGGTAGCAGTAAAAATGAAAATAATCTGAATTATTATACCTTAGTTCTTCAAAGAAAGAGCCTAGTGTCCCAATTTTTTTCTAACACAATCCCAATTTCATATTTATGAAAAAGCTAAACTCTACTCCTCCCTAGAAATCTGCTTATTGAACACACTTTCTGCAAACGTAATTATCCCTACCCCTACCCCATTCTTCCACCTTACATCCCTTTTATTTCATTTTCCTTTATGTGTCCTACTGTGCTGGCTGTCATCACAGCATTTCATCTCTGACCCAGAGAATAGGTCATTGATTTTTCCCCCTCCAAAGCCAGTACCACTGTGTGAATTGGTCTCAATCCCCAGAGAGAGCAGAGTGTGTAAGAGGGAGAGGGAGACAATGATAACAGAGCCCGACTACTCTAGGTCAAAGGCCCTCGTCCACTCTAGTAGAGCTACATTGTGTTACTACTCTCTTGGCACGCTATCTTTAATGACAGTGGCTCCTGTTAGAGTGTTTATGTTGAAAATTGGATGTCATTTCTATGCTAGCATATCATTAGGAGTAAGCTTTTTGTGCTGCAGGACGGTATCTGCTTTTGGAAAGCAAATGCACAGTGATGACACATGTACCTTGGTCTCCAGCACTGGCCTGGATTTCTTTCTTAGCTGACTAAAAAGATAACAAATAGTTACTTCACACATTTAATTGATACTAGGACCACTTGAATAATTAACAAGAACCTTTCAAAGACATTATAAAAAGATTAAGGGACTGTTGTCAGTCTGATTTGGAAAGAACAGAAAGGACAACAATCTACTGAGTAGATATACAGCTTATTTAGACACTAAGTTACAGAGGTAGAACTTTGTACACATTCCCTGGTTGTTCCTGTGATGACCAAATAAAATATTTTAACTCTTTGTATAACTCTTTGTCACATATGAGTCTTTGTGACTCCATTTGAAGTTTTCTTGTCAAAGATACTGGAGCGTTTTTCCATTTCCTTCAACTCATTTTACATATAAGGAAACTGAGGCAAACAGGGTTAAGTGACTTGCCCAGGCATAAATTTTAACTACATTTGAAAAAATGCTCTGAAGAAAACAATAACTCAGAAACAAACATGGTAGATAATTGATCTAAAGGCCAACATAATTCCCAGAGACTTCTGGTTAAGAATCATATTGCTCAGCACAAAGACCGTGGTGTAACTTTTGGTATCAAAATTCTGGTCACTCTTTTTGTTTATTAGTTTTTGTTTTAATAGAGGTGGATGTCTACACTAAGGATTTAGAAACATTTCCGAATGTTTTCTAGCTTCATGACTAGTCTCAGGACTCTAACCATATAAAAATGACTGAATATGAAGAGATTTGTCTTTCGTCTTTTTAATGTGTCCCCTAACCTCATTATAACCACTGTATGTAATCATTACATGAAAGATATTTGGTAAAGGGAAAATATTCAACTCTCCCTGGTCATAGCCCCTTCTTTTCTACTTAAAATGGAGATATTCACATTACTTCCTTCCTAAATTCAAAGCAGGTATCGAAATCTCCGCAGTATATTTGATAATATGCATGGATAAAAAGTAGCATTGCTTTGTTTTTAAGTGGAAAGCTTATTGATTTAGGAATTAGAGTAAGTGAGCTCCAAACCTGCCTCTTCTTCTTACTACAGATGTCATCTTATGGGTTCTGTTTTTTCCTTTGAAAATGAGAGCTGGGCTACATGGCCTCTGAGGCCTCTTCTGTTTGTAAGTGGTCCAAGGATCCATGATCATAGATGAGAAAGTGGCTATTCTATTGCAAGACTTTCTTTTCTCTTCCTCCCTCTCTTCTATCCTGCTAAGTCAGTTTTTTTCCCATCCTTCTGACAAATTCAAACATTCAACTTTGCACAAAACCTTCTAACTAGTTATTGGGGAAGGAGGCCACTGGTTGCCCTAGTCTTACTCAACTTAGACATTAAACTTTTCCTAGACAGTCTTCGCATATTTCTCATCCAATTATATATACTCCTCTTGTGGGTCCTAAAAATTCATGTGTAAGATAAAAAAAATTCTGCCCATTTACTGCTTTAATTCTACTCTGTGTGAACCTATCAGCGGACTGTAGATTGTAAGCTTTTAAAGATAGGACATTTCTCATTAAATAGGTAATAAACAATGTACAAATGGAATCATTAATGAATATATCTTGAATTAAGATAAGCCAAATAAATCTGAGTATTATTGAACACAATAAATTAATATGAATTAATTATTGATGGTTGAGAGGTAACATTTTTGATTTCCATTTAACTGAAGTCTAGGTTTCAGTCACAGCAATTTTTATATTCAACAGATTAGTTTAATTAAATAATTCTTTTTCAAGTTCAAAATATTAATGCATTTGCTTATATCATAAAATAACTTATAATACATATGCCTCCTTTCCTCTCCATCAAGGTGGGGGAAATGTAATTTTCTTTTCTTGGATTTCATTTCAGAAACTTCAGTGTGTTGGGAAGTAGATTTTTGCATATTATTATCTTTTAAAAATGATTTAATTTCAATTGCTCTACTCTTTCGTTGGTCTATGGAAACCTGAACATGATGTCATGTTAACAAGGAAAAGCCAAAGTCTGCTCTCAGCATGTTGATTCTGAGTTCCTCTGAGGTTCACCTAAGCAATAAAAATCAAATCTTATTCTTATCGTGATTCTTTACTTACAAGTGACATTATTTCCTCATAGAACTGAGGGGTCCAACAGGACAAACAGAATATGAAAAAAATACACACCAGTAAATTAATCTCCATGATCTGAATTCAAAGTTCCATTATAGGTTAGACCTTTTTGACTGACTGAGAGAGGGCCTAAAAATTAGACAAAAGTTATATTACTCTTCATTTTCTTTGGAAATGCCTTTGGTAAAATTCTTTAGTCTATGAAAACACAGCTTATGTTCATGATATTCATTATTTAAGTTTGAATTTTAACTTATCCAACCTAAGTTTGTGTTCTGGAAAGAATCTCACGACAGAACCCAAACTATCTCAGAAAGAATAGACATAGTTGTATTTGTTGCATGAAACTTTAGGATTATTTGTGAGATTTTCAATCTCTTTACAACAAGGACAATAATACCAAGAAAACCTTTTTTTAACATGAAACTTTTGCCAATAAAATTAGCATCCCATCTTCATCATAAGGGAAGGAAAAAACAAACAAACATTTATTAATCTTCTATGCTGTACCAGTCCTAACTATGCTAAGTACTGTTCAAATAGTATCTCGTTTGATTTTCACAACAATTCTGTAAGATGAGTGCTATTATTACCCTTATTTTACAGCTGAGAAAACTGTGACAGACAGTGGTTAAATAACTTGCCCAGGGTCAAATAGAAAATAAAGTATCTGAGGTCAGATTCTAAGTCGGGTGGAGGCTTAGCCTTCTATCCACTTAGCCACCTCACTCCCTAACTGTGTTCTTTTATTTGTTTGTTTGTTTGACTCCTGGGAGAAAGAATGAGGAGAGCTGTGTGATTGATCTACAACAATGGAAGCAGTTACCATAGCAGTAGTTCCATGAGCATCCCCATTATATTTAAAAAATCATAGGTTCAGATCAGAATATATGTATGCACATGTAAGTACTTATGGACAAAATTTTGTTGTTGTCTGTACTTACGATTTCATGAGCATAAGAAATCCCTTATACCACCACAGATTTGGAGATCTTCTATAATCTATAGTCTTAGAGAGTCATCTGATACATTAAGATTTAAATGATTTATATTAGATCACCCAGATAGCATATACCAGAGAGGAGGATTTGTGCCCTGGTCTCCTTAAGTTAATGGCTCTTTCTCTATCAACTACTCCACACAGCTACACATACAAACATGTATATGTATATGCATTTTGTTTATGTATGTACATGATGGATGGGCAGCTAGGTGGTGCAGTGGATAGAGCACCAGTTCAGGAGTCAGGAGGATCTGGGTTCAAATCTCACTTCAGACACTTGACACTCACTAGCTGGGTGACCTTGGCAAGTCATTTAACCCCAATTGCCTCATCCTGGGTCATCTCCAGTCATCCTGATGAATATCTGGTTACTAGATTCAGATGGCTGTGGAGGAGAAGTGAGGCTAGTGACCTGCACAGCCCTTCCTCACTCAAAACAAAATCAAGTGCAAGTCATGTCATTATTTCTCTGATGGCACAATCTTTTTCGGCAACAAATGACAAACACACATGATGGAAAGATCATAAACATTTTGGTCATAGTTGGTTTGCTCATGTATGAACATAGATAGTTTTAAGATTCTTCAGAATAAGGAACTATTTCTACTTTCTTATTCAGTTGAGGCTCTCTGAAGCTCACAAATGCAACAGATGTTTTAAGTTTGCTTTTACCCCCTTAACAAAAGGAATAATTTTTTAAAGGATCTTATTTTCTGTTTCTTCTCCCCCTCACTCTCCTTTTCTCCCCCTCTTTACTCACTTCCTCCATTCCCCCCACCCATTTCAATTCCTTTGGCCTGTACCTTACCCTTCTTGCTCCTTTAGGGATTATTCATATCCATTTTGTTAGATATTTTTTGTCTTGGTGTTAATTACAACTGATGATTTCCACTCCCCTGTAAATTCCTGTTACTAGATAATATCAAAAATGCAACAACAAATAAAATTATTTCAAAGTGAGAGGTGATTTGATCTCCACAGAGAAGGTTAGTGATCTGCATTCTTTGAACAGAATGAAGCTTTAAGGAATATTACAAATTACATGCCACAGGCATAGAAAAGATGGGATGCATTGTTTATTATAAACATTCCTTCCCCAGCTTGTCTTTGGAAATATTATAACTAATGTTTCAATTGAGAAACCTACTTTGATTGAATTCTTGAAGAAGAGGAATCATGATGTGGCATTTAAAATTTGCTTTAACTTTGAAAAAAGACTATTAACTAATTATAGCTATTTTCAAAAACCATAAGTGTTACTGATCAATAATGTCTGTTTTCAAAAGACTCTTGCATTCTAATTCTGGATTTGCCAGCATGTTATTCTTACATTGCCAACGTATGTGGGAAAATTGTCAGAAAACACATTTAACATTTTTTTCCACTTCTTATGCCAGAGAATTTTCATACTCTTCCAAAAACATTTATTAATATGATTCAGTCAAAAAAAAATTTAAGAACCTACTATGTGCAATGTCTGGGAGGTACTGAAATACAAAGGAAACAGTTCTTTTTCTCAAGGAGCTCATGTTCAACTTGAGCCACTGCTTTTTGGTGTCATGGATTCACTGGGTAATCTGGTAAAGTCTACTGGCCCCTTCTCAGAAAAACTTTTAAATTCATAAAATATATAGGATTACAAACATAACCAACTGTATAAAAACACAGTTATCAAGCTTTTGAAAAAAAACATTTGTGATCCTATTTACAAACCCTGTACTAAAGGTATATCACTTGTAAACAGACAAATAAGTACAGTGTAATTAATTTGATGAAGGAAAAAATACTATCAGCTATGAAATCAGGAAATGCTGTATGTAGGAAATGGAATCCAAGTAATGTTCTACTTATCTCTACTACTAAGCCCTTTACACTGGGGACTGGGTTCACCTTTGCTCTGGCTCCTCACATCCACCCTCTGGTTACTTGGTTTTCTTCAATATTCCCCTCAAATCCTCTCTTCTGTAGGACACAGTTAGCCTCCCTTCTCACCCACTTCCTTCTCCCTGAGGTTATCCTCAGTTCTATTTGTCTTGTATTTCTATAGTTGTTTATACTTCTCTCTTCCATTAGAATGTGAAACCCCTAAGATCAGTGAGCATGTTTTTGCCTTTCTTTGAATTCTTAGAACTTGACATGGAGCTTGGCACCGAGTGAGTGCTTTATAAATACTTACTGACTGATTTTTGGATGACAGTAGCCCTCACACATTTCTTTGTTGCATGTTTCCATGCATAGTGTCCCTTGGAACCATCAGAATTTGTCTTTTATGTCCCTAAAAGGAACCTTGACCTCTAATACAAAACATTCAGTTTAAGAGGATAGAGTTTATTTTACCTGACAAAAAAATATTGAGGACTTGTATTTAAGCCCACTAATATACAAACATCCAAATGGATTACTTATATTATTTATTCCATATTCTTTCAAACAACATAGATTAGAAGCCATCTATGGCTGTCTATATTATGTGAACTGCCCATATCCTCCAGTAAGTTTATCATCAGGGATAAACCCAATATACCGAGGACCATCTTCATATTCTCTTGACATAAGAAATTTCCCAGTGGATTCCACAAACCTGTTCATCTGACATTCCTTTCTTCTTTCAAGTGGCTAGTCCAGATTCTATTTTGGTCATACATGTCCTTGATGACATTCTTTCCACTGCTTCTTCATAATTTCTTGTTTGTAAAGTGTTATAAAGTGTTTAGCCTCCAGAGATCTATAGGACCTGTATAATTTATTAACAGTCTTATGGATTTGTGTTGTGCAAGGAAAGGAAAAGAGAGACTTTTCCTGCTACTGGGTAAGACAAATGACACAACTTTAATAAACACAAGTCAATCAAATACTGGGACTACCAGTAAAAAGTCCTTGGTTCTAGTCTTTGTTTAGTGATTAATTTGACGTGTAAATTCACCTATTGAGGCCTCAGTTTCCTTCTTTACAAAATGAGGAGATTGAAGTAGACCAGTGGTTTCCAACTTTGTTTTTTATTTTTTATTTTTTTGTGAATCCTTTTCGACACAAACAAAAATGTGTTGTGAACTTCCAGAGTAAATTAAAATATTATTCATCATATTCGTTAAAATAATTTACTACTTAATGTACCATGATAAGTTACTTTGGACCATTTTCATGATATCTCAAGGGTTTTACAAACCACTAAATGGGAAACACTAAATTTGAAAAACAATATTGCTAAGATGCCTTGCTTTAAGGTTTTGTGATCCATTGCTCTAATGTGCTACAATTTAAATGGAACTTATTATGATGTCAAAAAATTCTGGTTCTTTCCCCTATGTCAAATTCTGAATCAGGACTGTATTATTTTCTGTTCTGCTAGGTGCATGTGGTCACTGACAGGTGTACACAACACATCTATTATGTTAATAATTGAGAATAAAGTGAATTTTTCAGTGGAACAGCACCCTAAACTTCCTTCCTGATTAAACCTGAAACTGAAATTTTCATTCTTAGTTTACCCATACAATAGGTTTTTTTCAATCCCTGCTTTCAGTACTAGAAATATTGGTGAAAGTTATAGAACTGTGCTCCTTTTGCACACTATAGATTTTATCTAATTTTGACCTTTCTCTTTCCATTCTTTATCAATCCTCTAAAAAATATTATTCATGTTTTACTAGTATTTTGCACACTTCCCAAAATGGCCACCCACTTTTCCCTCCAATATCCTTAAGCCAATATTCACTTTCTTTTCAGTTGATAGCCTTGCTTTCCCCTTTACTTTACAGTTGTGTTGGAAACTCACACTAGGACCCAGGTGAGCCTCAGCACTAGGAAAGGAGCCACAGAGGGAGTGGAAACTCACACTAGGACCCAGATGTGAACTGAGCTTGCCTTTGCTCTAGCCCAGCTGAGGAGATCTCCCTTGCCCAGACCACCCCTCCCCCACACTTAACAAGCTAGCCCCAGAGCTAAGTCAGGAAATACAAAACAAAAGGAAAAACAAAGGCACCTGCCCTTAGCTTTCCCACACTAGCAGCTCAACAACAGATTCTAACAGAAAGAACCAGAGGCCACAACAAACGAAGCCTCACCATCATGAGCAAGAAGAAGCAGAGCAAGCAAGAAAAGACCATAGAATCTTTCTATGGGGAAAAAGACCAAAACATCATTACCAAAGAGGTCAGTACTGAGACTGTACTCCCATCTGAAACTTCAGAAGGGAATATGGACTGCTCACATGTATAGAGAGCACTCCTGGAACAACTGAAGAAGGAAATAGAAGAAAAAATGGTCAATTATTTTCAAAGTATGATAAAAGGATTCACTGAGAGAACAGCTCTTTAAAAAGGAAAATTGAACAAATGGAAAAGGAAGTACAAAAATTTACTGGAGAAAATAATTTCTTAAAAGGAATAATTGGACAGATGGAAAAGAAGATGCAAAAGTTATCTAAAAAAACAATTTGATGAAAATTAGAATTGGACAAGTAGAAGCTAATGACTCTCTGAGACATCAAAAATCAGTCAAGCAAAATTTAAAGAATGAAAAGATAGAAGAAAATGTGAAATATCTAATTGGAAAAACAACTGACCTGGAAAATAGATCCAGGAGAGAAAATTTAAGAATTATTGGCCTATCAGAAAGCCATGATGAAAAAAAGAGTTTGGAGAGTATCTTCCAAGAAATCATCAAGGAAAACTGCCCAGAAGTGTTAGATCCAGAGGGAAAAAATAGTCATCTAAAGAATTCACTGCTCACCTCCTGAAAGGGATCCCAAACTAAAAACACCAAGAAATATTACTGCCAAATTCCACAACTATCAAGTCAAGGAGAAAATACTACAGACAACCAGAAAGAAACCATTCAAATATCAAGGACCTACAGTCAGGATCACATAGGACCTTGCAGCTTCTACATTAAAAGATCAAAGGAATTGGAATCTGATATTCCATAAGACAAAGGAGTTGGGACTACAACCAAGGAACAATTACCCAGCAAAGTTCAGCATAACATTTCAGGAAAGGAGATGGGCATTCAATGAAATAAGGGATTTCCAGACCTTCCTGATAAAAAGGCCAGAATTCAATAGAAAATTCGATCTTTAAACACAGGTCTCCAGAAAGGCATTAAAAGGTAAACAGGGGAAAAGAAAACCTTGTTACCCTGTTTGGACAAATTGTTTACATCCCTATACGGGAAAATGACACTTATTAATCTGGAGAATTGTACATCTATTATGAAGTATTAAAGGGATATACACAGATAGAGGGAACAGGCATAAAGTAAATGATGTAATGATAAAAATATGATTCAAGCATGCAAAGAGATTGTAACAGGAGATGTGAAAAGGAGGAAGCAGAAAACTATAACTTACACCACAGGAAGAAGTACAAAATTATATTATAGAAGATTATATTATAGAAGAGGGAAAGAGGGGAGGGAGATGAACATTGTTTGAGAGGCACTCTCATCTAATTTGGTTCAAGGAGGGAAAAATAAACTTAAGTATATAAATCTAACTAGCTCTATAGACAGTAGGAGGGGAAGGGGGAAGAAAGGGGAAGGTAAGCTAAAAGCAGGGGGAAGAAGTAGCAAGGGAAAAGGGGAACAAAAGGGAGGGGGTTAAAAGAAGGAAGGGAAGATTGTGGGAGGTGGTGGTGAAAAGTGAAAACTCTATTGAGGAGGGAAAGGGAGACAGGGGAACTAAAAGTATAAATGATGAGAAAGAGGATGGAGGCAAAGACACAGATTGCAATCATACTGTGAATGTGAATGTAATGAACTCTTCCATAAAACAGAGATGGATAGCAGGATGGAATAAAAACCATAATCCAACAATATGTTGTTTACAAGAAAGACATTTGAAACAAGGGGATACACACAGGGTGAAGGGAAAAGGCTGGAACAGAATATATTGGGCTTCAGCTGATGTAAGAAAAGCAAAGGTAGCAGTCCTAATCTCAGAGAAAGCAAAAGCAGAAATAGATCTAATCAAAAGAGATAAGGAAGGAAACTATATCCTGCTAAAAGGCACCATAGATAATGAAGCAATATCATTACTAAACATATATGCTCCAAGTGGTATAGCATCCAAATTCTTAGAGAAGAGGTTGGGGGAGTTGCAGGAAGAAATAGACAGCAAAACTCAGCCTCCCCCTCTCTGAACTTGATAAATCTAAACTTAAAATAAACAAAAAAGAACTTAAGGAAGTGAATAAAACTCTGAAGAAGATTTTATGATAGATCTCTGGAGAAAACTGAATGGAGATAGAAAGGAATACACCTTTTTCTCAGTAGTACATGGCACATATACAAAAATTGACCATGTTATTGGGTATAAAAATCTCACAATCCACTGTAGAAAGGCAGCGATATTCAATGTATCTTTCTCAGATCATAATGCAATAAAAATTATATGTAATAAAAGGCCATGGAAAGATACACCAAAAATTAATTGGAAACTAAATACTCTAATCCTAAAGAAGGAGTGGGTAAAACAACAAATCACAGAAATAATCAACAACTTCATTCAAGAGAATGACAACAATGAGACAACCTACCGAATCTTATGGGATACTGTAAAAGCAACTCTTAGGGGAAATTTTATATCTTTGAGTGCCTACATGAATAAAATAAAGAAAGAGGAGATCAATGACTTGGGCATACACCTGAAAATGCTAGAAAAAGAACAAATTGAAAATCCCCAAGTAAATATCAAATTAGAAATACTGAAAACCAAAGGAGAGATCAATAAAATGGAAATTAAGAAAACTATTGAACTAATACACAAAACTAACAGTTGGTTTTATGAAAAAAACTAATAAAATTGATAAATCTGTGGTCAATTTGATTTAAAAAAAGGAAAGAAAAAACCAAATTACCTATATCAAAAATGAAAGGGGTGAACTCACCTCCAATGAGGAGTAAATTAAAACAATAATTAGATATTACTTTGCCCAACTTTATGCCCATAAATTTAACAATCTAAATGAGATGGATGAGTATTTTAAAAATATATAAGTTGCCTAGATTAATGGAAGAGGAAGTTGACTACTTAAACAACCCCATCTCTGTAAAAGAAATTGAAGAAGCCATCAATGGAAAAAATCTTCAGGGTCATTTGGATTTACAAGTGAATTCTATCAAACATTTAAAGAACAATTAATTCCAATATTATATAAACTATTTGGGAAAATTGGGGAAGAAGGAGTCCTGCCAAATTCTTTTTGTGAAACAAATGTGGTTTTGATACCTAAACCAAGAAGAGACAAAACAGAGAAAGAAAATTATAGACCAATTTCTCTAATGAATATAGATGCAAAAATTTTAAATAAGATTTTAGCAAAAAGAATACAGTAACTTATCACCAGAATAATAGATTATGATCAGGTAGGATTCATGCCAGGAATGCAGGGCTGGTTCAATATTAGGAAAAGTATTAGTTTTACTGTTCATGTCAACAACAAAACTAACAGAAACCACACGATTATCTCAACAGATGCAAAAAAAACTTTTGAGAAAGTACAACACCCATTCCTATTAAAAATATTGGCAGGCATAGGAATAAAGGGAACTTTCCACAAAATAGTAAGCAGGATCTGCCTAAAACCTTCAGCAAACATTATATTCAACAGAGATAAGCTAGATGCATTTCCAATAAGATCAGGGGTGAAACAAGGATGTCCATTATCATCACTATTATTCAATATGGTACTAGAAATGTTAGCTACAGCAATTAGGCAAGATAAAGAAATTGAAGGAATTAGAATAGGCAAAGAAGAAACTAAGGTATCACTCTTTGTAGATGATATGATGATATACTTAGAAAATCCTAGAGATTCAAGTAAAAACCTACTTGAAATAATAAACAACTTTGGCAAAGATGCATTTCTATATATTGGTAACAAAGCCCAACAGCAAGAGATATCAACTTTAATCTGGAAGAACAAAAGGCCCAGAATATCAAGGGGACTAATAAAAAGAAATGTTAAGGAAGGTGATCTAGTGCTACCAGGTCTCAAATTGTATTATAAAGCAGCAATTATCAAAACCACTTGGTACTGGCTAAGAAACAGAAGGGTAGATAAGTGGAATATGTTATGTACTCAAGACACAGTAGTCAATGAATATAACAATCTACAATTTGATAAATTCAAGGACCCCAGCTTCTGGGATAAAAACTCCCTGTTCGACAAGAATTGCTGGAAAACTGGATAAAATTGTGGTGGAAACTAGGTACAGACCAATGCCTGACACCATACATAAGAATAAAATCCAAATGGGTACATGATCTATGTATAAAGATGGATACTTTGGACAAATTGGTGGAACAGGGAATGATGTATTTATCAGATTTATGGAGAAGGGAAGAATTTTTGACTAAAGAAGAGATAGAAAGCATTAAGAAGTGCAAGATGGATAATTTTGATTACATTAAACTGAAAAGTTTTTGCACAACCAAACCCAATGCAACCAAAATTCAGAGGGATGTAGAAAATGAGGAAAAAATTTTTACAGCTAACGTCAGTGATAAAGGCCTCATTTCTAGAATATATAGAGAACTGAGTCCAATGTACAAAACTACAAGTCATTCTCCAATTGATAAATGTTCAAAGGATATGAACAGGTAGTTTCAGAGAAAGATACTAAAGATATCTATAGTCATATGAAAAAATGCTCTAAATCAATTTTTATTAGAGAAATGCAAATCAAAACAACTCTGAGGGACCACATCACACCTATCATATTGGCAAACATGACAGAGCAGGAAGATGATAAATGTTGGAGAGGATGTGAAAGAGTTGGAACACTAATACATTGTTGGTCCAACTGTGAGCTGATTGAAACATTCTGGAGAGCGATTTGTGACTATGCCCACAGGGCTTCAAAAATATGCATACCTTTTGACCCAGCAATATTGTTTCTAGGACTGTATCCCTATGAGATTCTTAAAATGGAAAAGGGTCCTACATGTACAAAAATATTTCTAGCAGCGCTCTTTGTGGTGGCCAAAAACTGGAAATCAATGGGATACCCATCAATTGGGGAATGGCTGAATAAATTATGATATATGAATGTAATGGAATACTATTGTACTATAAGAAGTGATGAACAGAAATAAGAGAGCCCTGGAAAGACTTATATGATCTGATGTTGAGTGAAAGGAGCAGAACCAGGAGAACTTGGTGCCACAGCAACGACCACAGTGTGTAAGAATTTTTTCTGGTAGATTTGGAACTTTGTAGCAATGTAAGGACTTAAAAAAAATTCCCCATGGTATTCCAAAGCAAAATGCTTTCCACATCCAGAGAAAGAACTATGGAATTCAATCACAAAAATGTAGCAGATCATGTTTTTTGTGTGTGTATTACATTTTGGTTTGTTATATGATTTCTCCCATTCAATTTAATTCTTCTACCCAGCATGACTATAGTGAAAATGCATTTAATAAGAATCTTTGATTAGAACCTATATAAAATTGTATGCCATCTTGGGGAGGGAGGGGCGAGGTAAGTGGGAGAAAGGAAAAAATAATAATCTAAGTTATATGGTAGTGATTATAGAACACTGAAAATAAATTAATTAATTTTTAAAAAGAGTCACTTTGATGGGGGAGTGGAGTCAAGAAGATGGAGTAGAAACTGGGACCTGCTACAGCTCTCCCCACAAAGCCCTCAAAAAACCTCCAAAAAATTACTCTAAACAAATTCTAGAAGAGCAGAAGCCACAAAATGACAGACTGAAGCAAATTTGCAGCCCAACAAAATCTAGAAGGTTGATTAGAAGGGTCTATTGAACCAGGCTGGGAGTGGAACCCAGTTTGGCATGGACCATGCCAGAGGATGGAGCATGAGCAGGCCTTAGGGGACTGAATCACTGGTGGCTGCTGTGGATTCCTGACTTCTCCACCCACAAATGCTAAAGACAGCTTCAAAGGTAAATGGGAAGGATCTATCATCTGGCTGAGAAAGGAGTGTGAGTGTGATCTGGCTCTAGTCCTAGCTCCATCCCTGGCTTGGCCCTAGCCCCAGCCCCTGCCCCTGCCCCAGCCCCTTCTGCTAAAACAGATGCTGATTCTGGAGTTCTCCCTTTAACAAAGCTCAAAAGGCAAGTAACTGGCTGGGAAAATGAGAATACAGGGAAAAAGAAATAGACTATAGATTCTTATTTTCTAAGTGAATAGATATTCTCTTACATCATTGGTGATAAGGAAGATCAAAATACACAGCCAAAAGAAGGCAACAAAGCAAAGCTCCTGCATCCAAAAGCTCTAAGAAAAATATGAACTGGTCTCAGGTCATGGAAGAACTCAAAAAAGGATTTTGAAAATCAAGTAAGAGAAGAAGAGGAAAAATTGGGAAGAGGAATGTGAGTGATGCAAGAAAACTATGAAAAAAGAGTCAAGAGCTTGCTAAAGGAAACAAAAAAATGTTGAAAAAAATAACAACTTTAAAATTAGACTAATCCAAATAGCAAAAGATGTCCAAAAATCCAATGAGGAGAATAATTCCTTACAAAGTAGAATGGGCCAAATGGAAAAAGAGGTCCAAATAATATAATATAATATAATATAATATAATATAATATATTATAATAAATATAATAATACTATATGATAATATTATATGAATAATATAATTCTTTAAAAACTAGAATGGAGCAAATGGAAACTAATGACTTTATGAGAAGTAAGGAAATTATAAAACAAAGACAAAGGAATGAAAAAACAGCAGACAATGTGAAATATCTCATTGGAAAAACAACTGACCTCCAAAATGGATACAGGAGAGATAATTTGAAAATTATTGGACTACATGAAAGTCATGATCAAAAAAGAGCCTAAACATCATCTTTCAAGAAATTTTCAAGGAAAATTGCCCTTATATTCTAGAACAAGAGGATAAAATATAAATGGAAATAATCCACCAATCACTTCCTGAAAGAGATCCCAAAGGGAAAACTCTTGGAAATATTGTAGTCAAATTCCAGAGTTCTCAGGTCAAGGAGAAAATATTTACAAGTAACCCAGAGAGAAACAATTCATGTATTGTGGAAACACAATCAGGATTACACAGTACTTTTATATATTTAAACAACCATTCCTACTGTAATCATTATTATTGACTTTATTCTACAGACAAGGAAATTGAACTCAGAGAGGTAGTGATTTTCTTTGTAGTGATATAAGTTCTGTTGTTGAAACTAGATTTCAAGTCCAAGTCTCCTACATACAAATCCAAGTTTCTCTTCTCAATTTAAAAAAGAAGTTGATGTTGCCTAGCAGGCCAAGGGCGCAGTGCAGGGTGCAGCAAGAGGAGTGAAGCCAAGGCCTCCAAGCTGGAGAAGCCATCCCAGGTTGTGAGGTGCCTGAAGTCCAGGAAACCCTTGTGCTTGTTGGACCTCACAAGAATCCACTTCATGGCTGTGGACACAACACGGGGCGGGTCACACAAAGGGGGTGCTACATGTGTGCAGTCGTGAGGGATGACCTAAGCAACTCCATGCTGTGCGCTGTGCTGTGGCCTTCCGGGTCATGGTCACTTTGAAGTGTGTGGAGCGACTGATCTGCAGGGACATGGTAGACCCGGTCTTACAGGGCCCTGCTGATCAGCAAGGACATCATCCCACTCCAGAGGGGTGGCACTGGCTTTGCAGCTTCAGGGGTACAGCTGGAGGCAAAGAAGGCTCTCCCTGCAATGCAAACCTGAAGGAACCCAGCAAGGGGTGGGGAGGGGTCAACCCTTGGCAAAGCAATAGGATAATAAATGTATTGACATCTGAATAAAAAAAAATGTAGATCACTGCTTGGGATTTTGATTATAGGGTAGGGTCCAATATCTCCATTGATTGGCTTACAAGAAGAGTTGATTACGTCAGGCTCTTGAGATCCACAATGTGATGGAATTCAGAACTATAAAATGAAACAGAGAACTAAAAAAGCTTCATCTGCTACCTATCACAGGAGCTACTGCAACTCCACAGCTGGATCTAGAAGCTCATCACCCAAGAATGCTTGTTATTCATCAGGCAGTGGTAGACCAAGAGAGTCCAAGAGGTTCTGTTACCACGTCAACAGGACCATCTTAAGGACCAAGGGGGAGAGGGGTTAGTCGGGGGAAGCTTTGCCAATGGAGAGGCTTTGCTACCCTGGGACCAAAGTCCTTTCAAATCTCTGCTCCTCTCTCTCTTATGCTCCAAACCCTGTATGCCCTTTTTAATATACCTAGGCCTCAGTGTGTTGTTCAAATCTACAGTAGTCTGAGCCAGCCAAATCATCCCAGACCTCAGTCTGGGATATAGTTTGTAACTATAAAGAAGATGCAGTTAAATCTCTAAAGAAAGTTTTCATACTTAGATCTTTAACACAATCTTTAATCAGTTATGGTATGATGGAAAGAGTTCTGACTGTACAGTTATTTTTGGACCTATGGTCCAAATACTGGCTCTGTCTCCCTTCCTCCCTATGTGACCTTGGGTACCTTAATTCCCTCATTTGTCAAGGGGTATGTGGTTGTGTAGGGGCGGGTGGAGATTGGGCTAGATGACTTCTAAGGCCCTTTTCTAGCTCTAAACCAATGATCCTGATTAAATATGGAAGCTATGTAGTTTCTGTCTTATAATGTATTCTACAAAGATTTATAAATGAATTGTGAGAAATATTTTTTTTGGCAATAAGTGACCAGTGTTATCTGGAGTAGACGATTTTTCAAAAATTGATTTATAGAAAGCAAAGACTTGAGAGGTGGAAGAAAACTTGGAGTTTATGTAATCCAAAACCCTTGTTTTATAGATGAAATAACTTACACCCAGAGGATGTGACTTATCTAAGATCACACAAGAAGTTAACAGTAGTTTAGACTTTAAAACTGGAGGAAATTTTAGAAATTGTTTAGTCTGAATTCTGCATTTGTAGACAAGGGAGCAGAGACACAGAGAGGTTAAGCAACTTACTCAAAGTCATGCAGGTAGAAAATGACAGAGCTAGGATTTGAACTAATGCCCTTGGACATGGCTCTGTTCCTTTTGTCATACTGCTTCTGCAGACTCCTAAAGACCTTAGTGGAGACATATCATTCCATGAAGCCAGGAAATTGGCCAGCTCTCAAATCGGACACTGAGAATGTTAAATTTGGTAAAGCTGCCCATAATGGGATCACCTTTAAATATCTGGATGACACAGTGCATGGAGAGCTGAGGGCAAATCTGTCCTAGATCTTGGTCACTAGTACCTTCCTTCCAGGGAAGCTGTGAAGATCAAATGGGATAGTATATATGATGTGCTTTGCAAGCCTTAAATTCCAATATAAGTACTATTGCTTGTACTTCGATTGGCCATCGATCATGTGTGTAACATCAATATAATAGAGAAGTTGCAAGGAATCATTGTCTCCTTTGGCTATAGTCTGACTCATTAAGACTGAGTCAAGAGTGTGGAGATCAGGACATGTATTATGACAATCATGACTTAAAGTAGTAGCATGCCATCCCTCCCTCCCATGGTGGTCTGGGAGGGCTAGGATTAAGCTATGGTAGCCCAGTGAGGGTAGGGAATAGGAAAGCAGGGATGGTGGTGGTATTGATGGTAGAAGGGGAGGAGTGACAGGAAAAGAGTCATTTGGTCAATGAACGCTTATTAAGTACCTACTATATGATTTGCACTATGCTAAGTACTGTTCAAGAACTGCTAATACTACCTTCTTGATTTTGAACTGAAATGATTATTAACCAACTAATATGGGGGACAGGGGTGGAGAGGAGATCCAGCTTTTTCCCTTTCTCTTTCCTCATTTACATCCCAGTTCTTTTGAAGGACAGAGCTGACAATGAGACATTATCAAACTAGGGTAGGACCTCATGCAACTGGGAGAACTGAGTTCTGATTAGGGGGTAGAGGCCATCTTAACTAGGTAGAATTCTTACCCCACTATTGCTCATTGCTCCTGGCCTGGGTGGAGGTGGATTCTTTTGAGACTACTAGAGGCAGAATGTTACTGAAGTTGATCAAAGTATGGTTCCCCCTGCTCCTCATTAGAATTGCTGACCTCTCACTATAATATTCATTTTCTCATGGTTCACTAACTAATCTGTTAATTTCCACCTGTTGGGAACACTTATTGTTTCCAGGGTTTATCTTTGGTTTCTGAGGGTCACTGACCTCAATCTGCTGATTATTTGGTAGCAATAATTAATAAATTGATTATTTGTTACCCAGAAAAAAAGTTTTGGTCAGCATATTTTCCGAGAGTCTGGAGGCAAATCCCTTCGAAAGAGTATTGATATTTCCAGAGATGACATTGAAAAGTACTGCTTGACTCCTTTTAGCCCATCTGCCAGGGCTAGCATCTGATCAACAGCAAACTATACCATTTAGTGGCAAAGCAACAAAGATTCTGTTGTCACTGTCTCTTAATAGACTAGAGATGAGGAGATTTTTCTTTAATTTAAATAAATAAGCATTGCAATTTCTGCTGCTTAGAAGATAACCAAGAAGAACACATTTCACCCTCTACAAAAGCTTCTAATGTTGGCTTAAGCAAGAACACAGTTCTCAGATACTAACTCTTAAGGTCTATGACAGATTCACACAACTTTTCAAATGCTCTCTCTTTCTCATCTAACAGTTTTATTAGATTTTGATGGTGATGAAAGATTTATTGTCATAAAAGAATATATTTTCATTTTGTGTCGTATGAAAACCTGGCTCAAGTATCCAAATGTTAGACACATCTGTTAATAGACCAGAGAATGACCCTTTCATTTTTTTAAAACATGACAGCTCCCAAAATTTAAAATAAAAATTTTCACCCTTGCATTTACTAGTTGTGATTGTTTGCTCTTTACAAGAAACTGCCCCTGCCCGCTGTGTCTATGTATGTATGTAGCTGCATATGTGTCTCTATACATGTACACATGCTTATTGCTGTCAAGGCATCCTCCCATGTAATAACATGCATTCTTTGAGTGAAGGAGATAAGGAAATAAGATCTGCTGAATGCCAGTCATTCTAATTTCAATTAGAAATTACCCCTGTTTAATTCTATTTCACTATAGAACTTTGATCTGTAAGGTCTCCACTGGACTATTGACATGTCTTCTCCTGGTACTTTTTCCACTGATACCTTTCTCATTCTTTTGTATGAAATCTTTCCTAATGTGCACCCCAAACAGATTCTAATGGCTTCACATCCACTGAATTTTAGCAGCTCCTTTTCCACTCTGTCATCAATGGGACAGGAATATTCATCACACTCAGGACTATTCATGATAACAATCCTTCAAAACAGCCTATGAGATGCTTCATCTATTGTAAATAGAAATTCACCCCAAGACCTGATGATCCTCCTGGCATTTCTGCCTATGGAACAAAATAGATGGAAATCATATTTTCCCCTCTTTTTTCTCCAGTTTTCCCACAATTTTGCCTGTGATCATTCAAAGCTTATCGATCGTAAACAACATTTTCAGTTAAAGAAATGCTTACACAATGTTATCTCTTTCATGCTACATAGGTCTTTGCTATTGATGACATCAGGCTAGCGGTTGTTGAAAGTTCCTTTTGCAATAATGTCAGCAAGTCAATAGAGTGACTTTGTGATTCTGGTATGTTGCTGAACTTTGACAACCCATTTTCAACTTTTTCTTAAGCTATTTAATCAGCAAAAAAATGGGGGGGAGTCATGAATTTAATTGACCAAGATGATAATTTTGTCTCGTTTATTCAGAATTTTTTTTGGAAGTAGGGTTGTATCTACTCTTCCAAAATAATCATTAACAATCACTCAGTTTGGAGTAAGGAGCAATGTGTTGGTATGCAAGCTAGCCTGGGTTTTAGGGTCTTTTCTGCCAATAATTAATGGTGTGATCTTGGGCAAGTTAGGGTGGCCTCCATCAAGTCAATAAGCTGTTTTTAAAACAACTACTGTGCACCAGGTGCCTCAGAAGAATGGAGAAAACGTTACTTTTTTGATGCGGAATCATGGAATTATCTTTTAAAATACTGTCAAATATGCTCAATAAATTGGCTAGATTTGTTAAACTACTTGTTATTTCCGTTTAACTTTTGTTATATAGAATGTTCTTTACATAGGTAAACGAGCGGCATATATTTAAATTTGGATGAAACTTAAAATAAAAGTTATCAATAAAATAAAATTTTAAAAAGTTATCAAAAATGAATAAAAGTGATCAAGAAAATTATCAATAAAATGAAGGATTAAGACTAGAAAACATTTAAGTACTTTCATCTGTAACATTCCATTACCTATGAAATTGCACATAGTCATGGTAGCTAAATGTGTTATTGAGTACAAGAATTGAAGCTAAAAATTTTAAGCATAAAAGTAATCTCATAGTACTCCAAATGGCTCAGCTAGGTGGCACAGGGGATAGATTGATGAGACTAGATTTAGAAAGATTCATCTTCCTGAGTTCAAATCTGGCCTTAGATATTTTCTTACTGTGTGACTCTGGACAAGTCACTTGACCCTTTTCTCCTTAGTTCCTCATCTGTAAAATGAGCTGGAGAAGGACATAAACTACTCAAGTATCTTTGTCAAGAAGACTCAAAACAGAGTTCAAAAAGTATTAGAGATGACTTGGAATGAACTCTGCAAACATTGCAGTATTTCATGAAATGGAAACAGTTTTCTTATCATCTTGTCCCTCCATCAATATTTCTTTTACTTACTTATCAAGTTATTTTGCCACAATAATATGGGAGTTATAAATGAGACTGATATTAATGCTTATTTGAAAAACAAAGTAGTCACTCAGGCATATTATTCACAATGCTAGCATGTTGGTGTTAAGATATTAACTCAGGTACTCAGGTACACTCCAATGTTTGCATATTCCCACTGAAGAGACAATTTCCTCCAGTCTTGCATATCTCAATTCATGAATGCCTGCTCAACCTTTATAAATCTCATTCATGTCTTTTGTTAAAACTGCCAGAGGGATCTAGTCAACAGAATAAGCCTCTTCTATTGCACAGACCCCTAAAAAAGAAGTCTGATTAAAAAATGAGTAAAAATTAACCAGTTATTTTCCAGAGCTCCAATCCTGAGTCACCTACTACTTCTTAGACATTAAATTGAATGTTTCATAGGCCTCTCAAGCCCTATGTAGAGAACAGAATTCATTTATCCCCCCCACACACACACATACCAACCTTCCACTCTTTCCAATTTTCCTATGACTGCCTAAGGCACTACCGCTCTTCCTTTCTTGTGACCTTGAAAACTAAATGTTATCATTAATTCTTCACTTAAACTTATGCCACATATCCAATCAATTGTAAAAATCTTTTTGTTTTTAACTTCACAGTATCTGTTGTCTATTCTCTATATTCTGTAAATTGTTTGTTCTCATATCTCCACTTACATAGCCACCATCCTTATACAGGTTCTCATCATTTCTCTCTTGGACTATTTCAAAAACTTATGTTTTATCTCCCTACTTCAAGGCCCCATTCCAACCCATTCACTGGCCTACTCAATAAACTGTGGTTGATTCCTGTTACCTTCGGCATCAAATATAAAAAATTCAGTTGGGTATTTAAAGGACTTCACAACACAACCTTTGCAATTTCACTTTTCATTCCCATCCATATACTTTACAATGCAGCTGCACTGGCTTTCTTACTCTTTGTTACATCGGACACTCCATCTTTCAACTCTCATCATTTTTCCTCTATTCTCATAATCAGAATGCTCTATTTCATCTCTCATTCCTAGCTTCCTTCAAGACTCAGTCAAAATCCCACCTTCTATAGGAAACCTGTCTTAGTGATCACATACACCCACTGTTAGGGCCTTCCTACTAAGATTACCTTACTTTACATGGTATAGATCTTCTCTATACCTAAGTTATTTACATGTTATTTCTACCATTGGAATATGAACTCTTCGAAGGCAAGGATGGTGTTTTTGTCTGTCTTTGTATCCTTGGATTTTAAATGCACATTAAATATTTAATAAATACAAATTGACCTATTGACAATGCATGGATTGATTTCTGTTACCTCCCTTTGTTACCTAAATATACTACTTCAAAGTTGGGCAAAAATATCCACAGTACCCAAATACATGTAAATAAATAGAAAATTCCCAAAGACATACAAATTATCCATGATTCACAGTCAGCCTCTCCAATAGGATCATTGATTCCAAACATAAAGTAGGATCTTTAATGCTAGATTTTTTCAGGTCACAAGATTTGTCTTAGCCTCCAGATTTGCCAGTTTACTTGGTTGAATTTTATCACCATTTTTAAGACAAATAATTCAACTCATGATTTCTGGTTACTTTCATTTTTAATGTGAGAATATTCAAAGTATTTGTGATCTTTATAATATAGGGGTATTTCCTCCACTTGCTGGTCCATGTCTCAGTTAATGCATGCTAAAGAGATGCCTAAGAAATAAAATTTCAGTGACTCGCTCAAATCACATAGCTAGCCACTATCAAAGGCTAATTTGAATCCTGTTTTTCCTGGCTATGTTTTATCAGTTGGGTCAAGTACTCTTTTATTTTTAAATAGAAAATTAAATCTCCGTTTCCCATATTAAATCTGAGTTTTCCTAAAAGATCTTGGATGAACTTTACTGTGCACTTCAGTTATTTTCATAAGGATTTTTAAATTTCTCATTGTGATATTATGTCCTAGAAATTCAAATTTTTTATGATCACTGAAGAACTGTTTTAGATTCCCCTATCCCAACTTTACCCTGAGAAATTCACATTTATCACAACGTTCTCTGTTGTTATTTATGCCTACTCCAAACCTTTTTGTCCCCTCCAGACTCCAACCATACATCTTCCATTTATGCTCATCTCTATCCCCTTCCTTTTTATTCTCACTTCCTAAAAAATTAATTCATCTGATGTAAATTTGGTTAACTTAACCTCCTCTACTGCTCTGGACCTTTCAGTGTCCTCACCTACCCTTCTCTTCCTATTTACAATCTTAGATTGTTAGTTAGAGTTAGAGTTAGAGAAAGAATTCACCCATCTATTTGCCAAAGCAAACCCATCCATTTCATCTCATCTACTACTTCTTTCATTCATATTTAATTTCTCTCTCACTGCTAGTTGTTTCTTCTCACCAGCAAGCATGGCAAGGTCTCTATTTGAATAACAGTTTCCTTGACCCTGATGTCCATTCAGATTTTCATCTGACCTTTTCTTTTACTTTCATGGCACAATTCTTAGAAACACTAGGCTGCACTTGCCATTTCTACTTTCTTGAAAAGAACTCATTCTCCAAGACCTTCCAAGATGGATATTGTCTCTGCTATCATGATGGTGACAATGATCTCTTTATCACTACATACAATGCATTTTTTCCAGTATCTTTGACTTCTCTGCAGCATTTTTGAATTGTATATCATCTTATTGGTTATAGTCACTTTCCCATTGGGTTCTGCGACAAAACAAACCACCTTTCAGGTTTATTTTTCTACCTCTCTGAACTCTGCTATGGTTCTGTGTCTTTTTTTAAACTTATTCTTAATATTTCTCTCTTAAATGTAAGTCTTACCTACTGTTCTTTCTTCTCCCATCCGCTTCTCTCCGCCTCTCCTGTCCTCTCCACTCCTTTCATCTTCCCTTCCCATCTCTCCTCCCCTCTCCCCTCATTCTCTTTCTTTCACCATATCCTTTCCTCTACTTACCTCTCTTCTCTTCTCCTCTTCCCCACTCATGTCCTCTTCTCTCTTCCTTGCATATTTTTCATTGCTTATCCAATTCAATGTGTTGCCTGAAATATTACTTCTTTATAGAAAATTCCCAAATCTCTATCCTCACCCTGAAATCCTAGTCAGAGCTTCTTTCCCCTATATGTTGCTCCCTGCTAAATATCTCTTCAGCATGCTTGTGAGTGCTTCATTAGTATAATATATCATTTCCACAAAAACTTGATTCTCTCTCTAAATCTTCTATTTATGTGGATGTTATAACTACCATTACAGTTAGTCAAGTGTGTGTGTGCTCATCCTCTGTTGCCGAAGAAGACCACGCCATCAGAGAAATGATGACATGACTTGCACTTGACTTTGTTTTGAGTGAGGGAGAGCTATGCAAGTCACCAGCCTCACTTTTCCTCCAGAGCCATCTGAATCCAGTGACCAGATATTCATCAGGATGACTGGAGATGACCCAGGATGA
Source organism: Notamacropus eugenii (assembly GCF_028372415.1). Taxonomy (NCBI): domain Eukaryota; kingdom Metazoa; phylum Chordata; class Mammalia; order Diprotodontia; family Macropodidae; genus Notamacropus; species Notamacropus eugenii. Next base: position 157,702,990 of record NC_092872.1, read on the forward strand.
GGCAATTGGGGTTAAGTGACTTGCCCAAGGTCACACAGCTAGTGAGTGTCAAGTGTCTGAGGTGAGATTTGAACTCAGGTCCTCCTGACTCCTGCACTGGTGCTCTATCCACTGCACCACCTAGTTGCCCTAGTTAGTCAAGTATGGAATTTTGGAATCATTTTTAAATTTTTCCTCTTCTTACCTCTCTCCATATGCAATTACTTTTTATTTCTTATAGACTTAATTTTGACAATATTTCTTATATTTATCACATCCTTTTTCTTTCTAGCTGCTTGCAATATTTTCTCCTTGACCAGGGAACTCTGGAATTTGGCCACAATGTTCCTAGGAGTTTCTCTTTTTGGATCTCTTTCAGGTGGTGATCTGTGGATTCCTTGAATACTTATCTTGCCCTCTGGTTCTAGAATATCAGGACAGTTTTCCTTGATAATTTCATGAAAGATGATATCTAGGCTCTTTTTTTGATCATGGTTTTCGGATAGTCCCATAATTTTTTTAATTGTGTCTCCTGGATCTATTTTCCAGGTCAATTGTTTTTCCAATGAGATATTTCATATTAACTTCCATTTTTTCATTCTTTTGGTTTTGTTTTGTGATTTCTTCGTTTCTCATAAAGTCATTAGCCTCCATCTGTTCCATTCTAATTTTGAAAGAACTATTTTCTTCTGTGAGCTTTTGAACCTCCTTTTCCATTTGGCCAATTCTGCTTTTGAGAGCATTCTTCTCCTCATTGGCTTTTTGAACCTCTTTTGCCAATTGAGTTAGCCTATTTTTCAAGGTGTTATTTTCTTCAGCATTTTTTTGGGTCTCCTTTAGCAAGGTGTTGACCTGCTTTTCATGCTTTTCTTGCATCTCTCTCATTTCTCTTACCAGTTTTTCCTCTACCTCTCTAACTTGATTTTCAAAATCCTTTTTGAGCTCTTCCATAGCCTGAGCTCATTGAATATTCATTTTGGATGTTTGGCATATAGAAGCCTTGAATTCTATGTCTTTCCTTGATGGTAAGCATTGTTCTTCCTCATCAGAAAGGATGGGAGGAGATATCTGTTCACCAAGAAAGTAACCTTCTATGGTCTTATTTTTTTTCCCCTTTTCTGGGAATTTTCCCAGTCAGTTACTTGACTTCTGAGTTTCCTTTCCACACTCACCTTGCCACGAGATCCGCCCAGCTAGTGCTTGGGGGCTGAGATTCAAGTGCTGCTCCCCAGCCTCAGAGTTTTTGGTGGGGGCAGGGCTGCTATTCAGTTGAGATTAAGTTCAGGTGCTGGGGTGGAGGCCAGGCCACCACCTGGAGCTCATTTCCCTCAGGGGGTTTATGCAGATACCTTCAACAATGGATAGGAGCTCCTGCCTGCTTTGGGAACCCTTGTCTGCTGCTGCCTCAGCTGCTGCCTCTCAAGGGGGCATGAGATATGGAGACATCGGCTCCCCTCTCCATGAGCTGAAAAGACCCTCTCACTGACTTTTGGCACCTGTGGGTGGAGGGGCCTGCATGGCTGCTGGAGATTCTGTCTCCGAAGCCTCCTCAGATCTGCTCCTTTTGGTGCTGCATGGCCAAGGCAGGGCTGGGCTCTGTTCCAGGTCCAGTGTGTGACGGACCTTTCACGTCGGTTTTTCAGGTCTCTCTGGAACAGAAATCTCCTCTGCTCTGTTGTTCTGCGGCTTCTGCTGCTCCAGAATTTGTTGGGAGTTCTTTACAGGTATTTTATGGGCTGTGGGTTTCAGAGCTAGCATATGTGTATCTTTCTACTCTGCCATCTTGGCTTCTCCCCCCATCACATCCTTTTTCACTTCTTATGCAACCACCTTATTTCAGTTTATAATTTTTTCTTTCCTAGACAAATATAATAATTTTTAATTGGTTTTCCTTCTTTCATTATAACTCTACTGTGTTGTATTCCATTCTTTATAGCACTGATTGAATAATCTTCTTAATATACTTTTCTTGTTACATGATATTTTGCTTCAAAACGTTAAGGAGTTCTCCATCACCTAATGAATAATGCACAAGAATCTGATCTTGACAATCAAGGTCCTCCAAACAACTTTTCTAGCCTGACATTCCTTATTCCCCTGTGTGTGTGTGTGTGTGTGTGTGTGTGTGTGTGTGTGTATGTTTTGTCCTTGGTATCAGATAGGACTACTTTTCATTTTCCATTTTTTGCCTTGTTCTTCTCCATGCCTTTTCTTATGACTTACTTATATCTAGACTGGATTCATACCTTTTTCTTTCAGTTGAGTCTCCTTTCTTCCTTCAAGGCCTAACTCAAGTCACACTTCTTCCTTCAAGAAGTGTCTTACTGCCCCTCTCTTTTCTCAAACTTATCATATTCTTCTTGGATCTCTCTTTTTTCATAATATATATTCATTTGGATCATAGTTATTTGCATATATATTTTTCCTTCACCTTTAGATTGTTTTCTTGCTGAGAGCAAGATGTGTGTTATATTTATCTTTGCTTCCCTAAAGCCTTGCGCATAATATATGCTATTAAAATGTTTGAGTTGAGCCACCTATGCTCACTGTTTCTATTTTCCTTCTTCCTGCTTCTTTCTAAACCTTGTACAGTTTAGCTCATGATCTCATTAGTCAATTCATACTGATTTTTCCAAAATTATCAGTGATAGCTCAGTTGCAAGATCTGCTGGTCTGTTCTCAGTATGCAACTCCTTGACCTCTCAGGCATTTGACATTTCTGATCATCTTCTATTCCTGAGAATATACATACACTTATATACACATACATACACACATATGTGTATATATATATGTGTGTGTGTGTACATACATACGTACATACATATATATGTGTATGTGTACAGATATATATATATATGTATGTAATATATATATATATACACATTGATAACTATATATCTATATCTATCTATTTCTCTGTTCTTTCTGGGTTTTTAATGACATTGCTCTCTTGGTTTTGCTTTACTTGTCTGTCTACTTCTCAGTCTCCTTTGCTTGGGTATGCCTACTCAGCCTCTGCCCTGGGACCTGTTTTCTTTTTTGTCTATACTATATCTCTTGGTGAACTTAACTCCAATTGATTCAGCTAGCATCTCTATGAAGCTCTATCTATCTATGTATCTCTCTGTCTCTCTTACTACACACACACACACACACACACACACACATACACACACACATACATATAGACATATATTTATATGCACACACATATATATTTACATAATGCATATAAATACACATGCATATATATGCATTTATAAGCACACACACACATATATATACATACATATACATATATACATATATATGTGTGTGTATATATATATATATATATATATATATCTCCATATGTCCCTGCTCACCATCCTGACTAGATTACAACAAAGTTCATCAAGACATTGCAAACCCGTCAACCCAACTTGATGTCAAACTCAAACATGTCCAAAACATAACTTATTAGTTTGAACTGCCTTACTATGGTTGAAAGCATCACTGTCTTCCTATCCACCTGGTTTTGAAAACTTGATATTATCCTTCACTTCTCTCTCTCACTCACCCCACTTATCCAATCTATTGCAAAATTTTGTCCTTCCTAAATTTATAAGAGTGCTTATGTATATCCTCTTCTCTTCAAGAAAACAGTTATATCCTTAGTTTAGGCCCTCAACATCTCTTTCCTGGACTATTATAATAGGCTCCTTATTGTTCTGCCTGCTTTAGGACTCTTCACTGAATTTCATCTTCCACACAGCTTCCAAAGTAATTTTCCTAAAACACAGGTCGGATTATATCACCTCCCTGTTCCGTAAACTACAGTGGTTCCTTATTACCTCCATGATCCAATATAATGGTCTTTATTTGGCATCAAACAGTCTTCACAATCTGGCGCTTAACTGCCGCCCCAGCATTCTTATGTTTTACTCTCCACACATTCTAGAATCCAGCCATATTGAACTATTTGCTGTTTTTCACAGATGACACACTCAGTGCCTTTAAACTTGTTGTTCCATAAACATGGAAAGTCCTTCCTCCTCCACTCTGCTGCTTTGCATCACTGGCTTCCTTCAAAGCTTAGCTCAAATCCCCCTTATGTAGGAGTACTTTTCCAGCCCTGATCCCTCCAGGTGTAAGAGCCTTTACCTATAAGATAAAGTTACCTCCCTTCTATGTTATTTCACATATTTACAAGTTGTTTCTCCCTCTGCTGCTTGAAGGCAGAGACTTTCATCCACTTTTTATTTTTATCCCCAGTGCTTGACACATAGTAAATGTTTAATATTTTTTGACTAATTGATTGACTTGAATTCAAGGATGTAACAAACATGGAGCACTTAAGAGTGCTGCCAGATTTGAGGATGCCCAGAACTCAACTATAAAGCCATTGACTTTTCCAAGATACCTTAATTTTTATTTGTCCCTTTAGTATTTCTGGAGCTCCATTAGTTTAAAATACCTGGATTATGCCCTGGCATGATCCCAAGTAAAGGTTCTGGATGAAAGTATGGTTCATGGTGAAAGTATACTATGTGGGGGGTAGGACCTGGGGGACAGAACAATCAATTTCTGTGATCTAAACTATATTAGGATTGTTGAGAAGCAATGGAATTTAAATGGCTACTTTATGACTATAAAGTCATACACTTTATAGTTCACATATACACTACTTAAATGAGTGGTTCTTTTTATGTGTTTTGTTCAGCCTTTCTCTTTATTAGTTTATTTCTAAACTGAAAAGAGATTGTTTGGAAAGTGTTTTTGGACCATTCTTCCAGACCATGGCAAGAAATAACAAAATCCTAACTCCCTTGCTTTTCTTAAGTGGAAATCATTTATGTATAGCCCAAATATCACTCTATTTTCTTTATTACACTGAGCTGTGTTTAATAAGTAGACCTCTGTGGGAGGATTAGCTCTTATACAAATATAGAGAGTTTTTTATTGTATTATTATTCCCCAAAGATAATACTCTTCATATATTTATTTTAATGTGACTTTGAAAATAGGCCATTTCATACTCCTTTTTTTCAAATGCCAAAATGACTAGGTTGACTTATATTAGCTAAAAGTATTTATTAATTTCTTTTCCAAAAGCAATAATGCAACTTACTTCTATTAAAATTATTCATGACAATTTTTTCTCTCCTGGAACTTCTCTCACTGTCTGGCACCTTCTACCTCTGCAACATCTCACTATCTCTGTGGCTGATTCAACTTGGAACATCTCTTTCAGTGGCACACACTTCCATTGGTGAATTCGTCCTTGAACCTTCATTTCATGGAAGGTTAGAAGCCAGTCTTCATTTACCTCCCAGCCTTCTTCCTAACCCTTGGACCCCAAAACCAGCATCTTTCTGCTCTTCTACCCCTTATTTTTCAGAATCTTATTGTATGTTACAAAGTACTTAAGGGCAGGACCCAGTTTCCTTTTTATTGTGATTTATTCCCTGTGCATAGCACAATACCTGACACGTAGAAATCCCTCAATAGTTCTTTCCTTCCTTCCTTCTTTCCTGCATTGTTGTAATTAATTACAAAGAGCAAATTTCTCCCATCTCCATATCCTCCTCCTCATAGAAGAGTCTATATTAATCATAGGAATCAATTATTTTAAAATAAAGACAAGTCATTTTGGTATTTGCACAGCATTTTTTATAAAAAGACTAGATGATCTCTAACAATCCTACCAACTCTTAGTCCTATGACTGAGAAGGAATGATTGAATCAATCAGAAGAGAATCGGGATAGAACAACATCACAAACATCTGGAAAACAGAGAATGCCCTGTAAGGGAGAAGGAGAATAATAATGGGAAATTCTTCAGAGAATTAAAGGAAGTGTTTCCAGATCAATTTTCACAGATAGCCATCCAAATTCAAGCACAAGCACTCCAACAAGTGAGAAAATAGGTAGCACGTGACCTTAAATGAATGAAAAAAATTGTTACAAACTTATTGCGTACTATGTATTGTATGAAACAGTGATGATAAAAATACAAGCAAGAAAGATATTCCTTGCCCTTATGGAATTTGAGGAAGAAAGGAATAAATGCTGAGAGAAGAAGAAAACATAAATTTGAGAGTTCCCAGACCCCAAATTAGCCAATCTAGAATCCTGAGCCCAAGAGCCCTGGGAATCACAAGGGTCTCATGTCACTGGAATTGCTTCTAGGTCTGCCCTTGCAGACATTATAGAGAGAACTAATTCTTGTAAAGACATGCTATGGCAAAGGCCTCTGCAGGTACTTCCTCAATAGCCACAGTTTTTAAAGACTCCCCCCTCAAAGCTTTTATTTTCACCAAAGTCCTTTAAGATACGAAATGTTTCAATATCAGATATGCAAATAGTTTTGTCAGTGGAAATGATATTAAAGAAGATGCAATACTATATACTCCACCATTACAGCCTAAAAGTCATTGGACCTCACTATTTTTGTTGCCACTAAAGTCTCTTACAGGTTTATTTTCCCCTTATTAGAACAGATCACCTTATTTTTTTATTTGGATATCCAGCACTTAACACAATGTTTTGCAGATAGCTAATGCATTCATTCATTCATTCATTCATTGAACATGATAAAGAATGTCTATTCAAGTAAATACTATGTGCTCAACTGAACCACTGAATCCTAAAGATAGAAGGACCAGAAAAATCATCTCCTTCATTTTAATCAATTCAATTAACTCTTTCATTTTAAATGTAGAGTAATAGTATAGGAAATCAGAACACAATGGAAAAGTGACTTACTCAAGGGCAAGTGAGTCCTTAATGGCAAAACTGGCACTAGATTTCAGGTTTTATGTCAAGTCAATGGGATTCTCACCAGACCACCATAATACTTCTATTAAACTCTCAATCTCTCTAAGCTCCCAGCTCAGTTGCTTCAACAAGCATTTGTAAGCATCTCCTATGCACCAGGAACTGTGTTAAGTGTTGAGGATTCAAAGGAAGATTCCCTCTCCCCCTCAAAAAGTTCCTATTTTCAGGTATCCCATAAAGAACTCAAGCTCACACTTTTCTGAGGTGGTATTTGAACGTAGTTCTTCTTGATTTCAAGTCAAGAACTTTACTTACTATGCTATTTTATCTCATGTAAAGTTAAAATAATGGGAATTTTCAGTGGTATCTGATTCCCTACATAGCTGAGGGGGGAAATGATCAAGTCAGACAGTTAAGAAGAAAATGAAACAAAATAGTCAAAATGGTTGCTTGAATGACATCTGTCTTTTTTATGTCGTTGAAATAGTCATATCCCTATTTGTATGGAGACAGAATTAGGAATTCTTGAAAGGCTGATGAGAGAAAGACTGCCTGTCTGCAAAAAATAAGCTCATCAACTACACATAAAGCCCATTACTGTGAGATGACATGACTAGACATATTTGTTAGTCAGGAGTGGGGAACCTGTGACCTCTAGGCCACTTTTGGCCTTCTAGGTCCTTGGGTATGGCCTTTTGACTGAGGCCAAATTTTATAGGACAAATCCCTTTTTTTTTTGAGGGGTCAGCAATCACTTTAATCAAGCACATGTATTATTCACTTAGTTCAGGGGAAAAAGTCAGCACCCTGAACTTCAGAGAAAATACAGAAAAATCAAAATAAACAGACGTTCTTCCAACTGTCTGACATAAGCAATACATACATCATGGATCAATAGACAGATCCAACTGTCTGACCATTACATACATACATAGTTACCAGAGAAGGAAGCGCCAATATCTGGGTTTTCAAAGCCAGGGGCCTGCTTAGTGGCTTCCCAGAATCTTATCTTTTTTTAATATTAATTTTATTTGTTTTTAGTGTTCTACAATCACTACTATATAACTTAGATTATTTTTTCCTTCTCTCCCCCCTCCCTCCCCCCTCCTTCCCAAGACAGCATACAATTTTATATAGGTTCTATACATGCATTCCTATTAAATACATTTGCACTATAATCGTGTTGTGTAGAAGAATTTTAAAAAATTAAAATGAATGAGAGAAATCATATAGCAACCCAAAACGTAATACAAAAGAAAATGATCTGCTATATTCCGTGATTGATTTCTTTTTCTATCTCTTGCTGTTGGGCTTTGTTAGTAATATAGAAATGCAGAAGATTTGTGCGGGTTTATTTTGTAACTTGCAACTTTCTCAAAATTATTTATTATTTCAAATAGTTTTTTATTTGAATCTCTGGGATTCTCTAAGTATATCATCATATCATCTGCAAAGAGTGATAACTTAGTTTCTTCTTTGCCTATTCTAATTCCTTCAATTTCTTTATCTTCTCTAATTGTTACAGCTTACATTTCTAGTAACACATTGAATAATAGTGGTGACAATGGACATCCTTCTTTCACCCCTGAACTTATTGGAAATGCATCTAGCTTATCTCCATGACATATAATGCTTGCTCAGGGTTTTAGATAGATACTGTCTATTATTTTATGGAAAGTTCCCTTTATTTCTGTGTTCTCCAGTGTTTGTAATAGGAATTAGAGTTTTTTTTTTTTTTTGTCAAAAGCTTTTTCTGCATCTATTGAGATAATCACATGGTTTCTGTTAGGTTTGTTGTTGATATGATCAATAATGCTAGTAGTTTTCCTAATTTTGAATCAGCCCTGCATTCCTGGTATGAATCCTACGTGATCATAATGTATGATTCTCATGATAAGTTGCTGTATTTTTTACTAAAATCTTATTAAAATTTTAGCTTCTATATTCATTAGACAAATTGATCTATAATTTTCTTTCTCTGTTTTGTCTCTCCCTGGTTTAGGTATCAAAACCATATTTGTATCCTAAAAAGAATGTGGGAAGGCTCATTCTTCCCCAGTTTTCCAAAATTGTCTGTATAGTATTGGAATTAACTGTTCTTTAAATGTTTGATAGAATTCACTTGCAAATCTATCCAGCCCTAGAGATTATTTCCTAGGGAGTTCATTGGTGGTTTGTTCAAATTTCTTTTTGTGAGATGGGATGTTTTAAGTATTCAACTTCCTCTTCTTTTCATCTGGACAATTTATATTTTTTAAAATATTCATCCATCTCAGTTAGATTGTCGAATTTATGGGCATAAATTTGAGCAAAGCAATTTCTAATTATCATTTTAATTATCTCCTCATTGGAGATTACTTCACCCCTTTCATTTTTGATATTGGTAATTTGGTTTTCTTCTTTATTTTTTTAAACAAATTGACCAAAAATTTATCAATTTTATTGGCTTTTTCATAAGACCAACTCTTACTTTTATTTATTAGTTCAGTGTTTTTCTTAATTTCAATTTTATTAATTTCTCCTTTGGTTTTCAGTATTTCTAATTTGGTATTTACTTGGGAATTTTCAATTTGTTCTTTCTCAATCTTTTTCAGCTGCATGCCCAAATTACTGATCTCCTCTTTCTCTATTTCATTCATGCAGGCATTCAAAGATATAAAACTTCCCCTAAGAACTGTTTTTGCAGTATCCCATAAGATTTGGTGGGTTGTCTCATTATTGTCATTCTCTTGGATGAAGTTGTTGATTGTTTCTATGATTTGTTGTTTAACTCACTCCTTTCAGATTAGATTATTTAGTTTCCAATTAATTTTTGGTCTATCTTTCCATGGCCTCTTATTACATATGATTTTTATTGCATTATGATCTGAGAAGGATGCATTGACTATCTCTGCCTTTCTGCAGTGAATTGTGAGGTTTTTATGCCCTAGAACATGTTCAATTTTTGCATATGGGCTATGTAACACTGAGAAGAAGGTATATTCCTTTCTATCCCCACTCAGTTTTCTCCAGAGATCTATTATATCTACCTACTCAGAGTTTTATTCACCTCCTTAATTAGTTTCTTGTTTATTTTATGGTTAGATTTATCAAGTTCAGAGAGGGGGAGGTTGAGGTACACCACTAGTGTAGTTTTGCTGTCTATTTCTTCCTGTAACTCCCTTAACTTCTCCTCTAAGAATCTGGATGTTATACCATTGGAGCAAGTATATTTAGTAATGGTATTGCTTCATTTTCTATGGTGCCTTTTAGCAGGATATAGTTTCTATCCTTATCTCTTTTGATTAGACCTAGTTCTGCTTTTGCTTTGTCTGAGATTAGGATTGCTACCCTTTCTTTTCTTACATCAGCTAAAGCACAATATATTCTGATCCAACCTTTTACCTTTACCCTGTGTGTATCCCACCATTTCAAAAGTGTTTCTTGTAAACAACATATTGTTGGATTATGACTTTTAATCCATTCTGCTGTCTCCATTTCACAGAATTCAACCCATTCACATTCACAGTTATGATTACTATCTGTATCTTTCCCTCCGTCCTCTTTCCCACCATTTTGCTTTTAGTTCTCCTTTCTCCCTTCCCCTCCACAATAGAGTTTTAATTTTGCACCTCCACCTCCTTCAGTCTTCCCTTCCTTCTTTTAGCCCCCTCCCTTTTACTTTACCCTTACTACTTCTTCCTTCCCTTTTAGCCACCCCTCTCCTTTCTTTCCCTCTTCCCCTCCCACTGCCTATAGAGCTAGTTAGATTTACATACTTAATTAAGTTTGTTTCCTCCTTGAACCAAATCAGATGAGAGCATCTCTCCAACAATGCTCATCTCCCTCCCCTTTTTCCCTCTACTGTAATATAATTTTGTGCTTCTTCCTGTGATGTAATTTACCATTTTCTGCTTCCTCCTTTTCACCTCTCCTGTTAATCACATTTTTATCATCACATAATTTACTTTATACCTGTTCCCTCTGTCTCTGAATATCCCTTTTATATTTCATATCAGATATATAATTCTCTAGATTAACTAGTATCATCTTCCCTTATAGGGAGATAAACAGTTTGCCCAAATTAAGTAATAAGTTTTCCTTTCCCCTGTTTAGTTTTTTATGCCTCTCTTGAGACCTGCATTTGAATATCAAATTTTCTATTGAGTTCTGGATTTTTTATCAGGAAGATCTGGAAATCCCTTATTTCTTTGAATCCTTGACAATTGATTTCATTATCTCCTTGCCTGAAATGCTATGCTGAACTTTGCTTGGTAATTGATCTTTGGTTGTACTCTCAGCCTCTTTGCCTGCAAAATACCGTATTCCAATTCCTTTGATCTTTTACTGTAGAAATTGCAAGGTCCTGTGTGATCCTGACTGTAACTCCTCAATATTTGTATGGTTTCTTTCTAGCTTCCTGTAGTAGTTTCTCCTTCACTTGATAATTCTGGAATTGGGCAACAATATTCCTTCATGTTTTTAGTTTGGAGTCCCTTTCGGGAGGTGAGCAGTGGATTCTTTCGATGACTATTTTGCCATCTGAATCTAGCACGTCTGGGTAGTTTTCCTTGATGATTTCTTGGAATATATTGTCCACAGTCTTTTTTCATCATAGATTTCTGGTGGGCCAATAATTCTTAAATTTTAGCTACTATATCTTTTTTCTGGGTCATTTGGTTTTCCCATTAGATATTTTACATTTTCTTCTATCTTGGGGGACAGAGCCAAGATGGAGGAGTAGAAAGGCATATGTACTCTAGCACTTCCCCCACAGTCCACAAAATACCTGTAAAAAAATTACTCTCAATAAATTCTAGAGCAGCAGAAGCCACAGAACACCAGAGTGAAAGAGATTTCCAGCCAAAGGTAACCTGAAAGGCCAACAGGAAAGGTCTATCCCACAGGATGTTGAATGGAGCAGAGTCCAAACCTGGCCACACAGCATGGGGAGGAATAGGACCTGAACAGACTTCTGGGGCAGAATCCCCAGCAGGGAGGGTCCCAGATCCCTCAACCCACAAGCGACAGAGAAAGCTTCAAAGATCAGTGTGAGAGGGCTTTCCCATCCAAGTGAAAGGGGAGTAGGGTACCCCCAGCACAGGCTCCAGGTGGCAGCAGAGGTGGCGGCAGCAGCAGCAATAGTGGGCAGTGGTTGGCTAATGTGACTGTGGAAGCAGTCTGGGACCATTGTCATAGCAACTCAACTTAAAGGCTCTGGGGGAATTGAGTAGGGAACCTGAACTTTATCTCTCAGAGGCAGCCCTGCCCCCACCCAAAACCCCTGGGGGAATTGAGCAGCTTATCTGAATCTCAGCCCTGAGCACGGTCCTGGGGGGAGGAGGAACACTAGGACTCTCCTCTTGACAAAGAATTCAGAACTCAAGTAACTGGCTGGGAAAATGCCCAAAAAGGGGGAAAAAATAAGACCACAGAAGGTTACTTTCTTGGTGAACAGATATCTCTTTCCATCCTTTCAGATGAGGAAGAATAAGGCATGCTGTCACAGAAAGTCAAGGCTTCTGCCTCCAGTACCTCCAAAATGAATATGAAAAGGGCTTAGGCCATAGAAGTGCTTGAAATGGGAGTCAGCAGCTTGCTAAAGGAGAACCAAAAAAATGCTGTGGAAAATCACACCTTTAAAAATAGGTTAATTCAATTGGAAAAAGAGGTTCTAAAAGCCAATGAGAAGAAGAAGGCTTTAAAAAACAGAATTAGCCAAATGAAAAAGAAGGTTCAAAAGTTCACTGAAGGAAATAGTTCTTTCAAAATGAGAGTAGAGTTCAAGGAAGCCAATGATTATACAATAAACCAAGAAGTTACAAAACAAAACAAAAAGATTAAAAAAATAGATGATGGTGCAAAACATCTTGTTGGAAAAACAACTGACCTGGAAAATAGATTCAGATGAAACAATTTTAAACTTATGGGATTACCTGAAAGCCATGATCAAGAAAAGAGCCTAGACATAATCTTTCATGAAATTATCAAGGAAAACTGCCCTGATATTCTAGAACCAGAGGGCAAAATAAACATTGAAAGAATCCACCAATCACTGTCTGAAAGAGACTCGAAAAGAGCCACTCCCAGGTATATTGTGACCAAATTTCAGAGTTCCCAGGTCAAGGAGAAAATGTGGGAAGCAGGTAGAAAGAAACAATTCAAGTAGTGTGGAAATACAATCAGGATAAAACAGGATCTGACAGCTTCTACATTAAGGGATTGAAAGGTTTTGAATAGGATATTCCAGCAATCCAAGGAACTGGCATTTTCTTCTATCTTTTCATTCTTTAGATTTTGCTTGACTGATTCTTGATAGCTCATAGAATCATTAGCTTCTACTTGTCAAATTCTAATTTTCATCAAATTGTTTTCTTCAGTTAACTTTTGCATCTAATTTTCCATCTGTTATTAAATTATTAACAATGTATAAATAATTAAAATTATTCCTTTTAAGGAATTATTTTTTCCAGTTAGTTTTTGTACTTCCTTTTCCATTTGTTCAATTTTCCTTTTTAAAGAACTGTTCTTTTCAGCGAATTCTTTTTTCATACTTTTAAAATCATTGGCTATTTTTTCCTCTATTTCCTTTTTCAGCTGTTCCAGGAGCAGTTGCTGTACATGCAAGCAGTTCATAGTCCATTCTGAAGATTCAGATAGGAGTTCAGTCTCAATACTGACCTCTTTGGTATTTGTGTTTAGGTCCTTGTTCCCATAGAAAGACTCTGTGGTCTTTTCCTTCTTCCTTTGCTCTTTGCTCGTGATGTTGATGCTTTGTGTGTTGTGGCCTCTGGTTCTGTCAACTAAACTCTAAAGAACTTGGTGCTGAACTGGCTGGTGTCAGAAAGCAATGACAGGTGAACTCTGGTTGTGTTTCCTGGGATTAGTCCTGGAGCTAGCTAAGTGTGAAGGAGGGGTGGTCCCTTCACAAGAAATCTCTTCAGCTGAGCTAGAGCAAAGGCAAACTCAGTGCTTGGTGATCCAGGCTGCCTTCCAGTTTCACCTGGAGCACTTAGGCACACCTGGGTCCCAGTACAAGGCTCCACACCCCTGCAGCTCCAGCTGTCTCAGACAGCTCTGTTCCTCAGCCACAGTAAAGGGAATATTCTTTTGCTATTTTCCTAGCCTCAGGTGTTACAAGACTGTTTGGCCCCTCTGCTGATCCCACTGATCCAGGTTTTTTTTAGGGACATATTTTATAGTTCTCTCAAGGTCAACCAGGGGAAGGGAAGAGAATATTTACTGATCACTCCATCATATTGGCTCCCAGAAGTTCAAATAGGTGACTTACAGATGTTCAATCTGTGAGCTGAAAGTCTGTCTACATGCAGCTGCTGCAGGTACCTGGGCCTCTTTCCACAGCTCTCAATTGCTCAGCTCTCCTTGACTCTCATGCTGAGCTGCTATCCTGCCATGCTGTTGCTTCTTCAGACTGCCCCCGAGCTTTCCTGTAGCCATGTGGTGGCAGGGATGCTGTGCTGTGTGCTGTATACTCCACCCTCGTGGAATAGATTCTTACTGTTGATCTTCCAGTCTGTCCTGGACTGTGAAACTGCCACAGTCTGTTTCCTATTGGGTTC